>NW_015164232.1:368121-414622 GCF_001447785.1 Gekko japonicus
TTCATACAGGCCACCATGCCTTCTTCTGGTGGAAAAATACTGGGGCACACCTTTTGCAGGTTCCTGTGGAAGATGGAGGAGGACAAGTGTTGGAGTGGGTTTGTGCCCCTCTAGACATTAGCATGCCACACCTGGCACTCTGCCACACAGGGGTCACTGTGGAGGGTGTGAAAATGTTTCCTCTGAATCACTGCTGTCAGAGTACTCCTCTCCAGAGAGTGTTTGCAGCTGCTAGTGTCTCTGGGCAGTGCTAACAACTCTTTTGCCTGTGTGGAGAGCCCCAGGAACAGATAAGGGAAGGAGACACTGAGACTCCTGGTGATGCCCTGCTAGGCTGGCAGGATAGGTTTGGTGCACAGGTGGCAGAGGACTTCTTTTCCCCACAATGTGCATCGTCTGCACCCATCTTCACCCTTAGGGCACACAGAGGTGTTCAAAATGAAGAGGAGTAGGAGTGTATAAATGTGGGTCCTCAGTTGAGGCATCCAGTAGCTAAGCCCTTCTGCTCACCATAAGAAGAGAGATGGGGTGACTAGAAGCCCTGAGCCACCTAACACCCAAACTCCACCAGGGTAGAGGTGTTTAAAATCAGGAGTAGTGAGAGGGCATAAAATGTGGGTCTTCAGCCAAGGCACCCAGTAGCTAAGTCCCTCTACTTGACGTGAGTAGAGAGATGGGGTGGCTCAGAGCCCTGAGTCCACCTAAAACGCAAACCCCACCAGAGAAGAGGTATTCACAATCAGGAATAAATGAATGTGCTCTGATTTTAACAGGTTCTCTGCTTCTCTAACTACCAACACCCAACAGAGGAGAGGATGCAGAGCTGAGGATATATATACCACTCTGATCCCATAGGGATGTCTGTTATTGGCAGCCAGCAGTGCCTGTTAAGCTTTGGAGGGCCCCTTCTGGTGTTTCCAAGGCTGGAGAATTTCACTCCTCCAGTTGCTTTGAAGTTTGGTAAACATTTTGATTGAGAAAAGACTGTCTGGAAATGTATTCATTCATGAACTGCCACAAACTGCTTGAAAGTTCATGGAAAGTTCATGCTTTCCATGAAATTCAGTTCACGCGAACCATGAACCAGACAAAATTGATCATAAACTTTCATTCATGAGCCAACCCTATGTTTGGTAAGCCCCAACATGCATAGGTGAGCATGACGGTTTCAGTGTGTGTATGGATGTGTGACGTCCTGTTCTTCTCATATGTCATTTATTACTCCATAATAAGCTAATAAACACCCTAACCTGGATAGTCCAGGCTAGCCCAATCTCATTAGATCACAGAAACAAAGCAGAGGTGGTCCTGGCTAGTATATGGATGGGAGACCACCAAGGAAGGAATAAAGGTAAAGGTAAAGGCCTGGCGTGATCTGGTCCATGGGGTTGCGAAGAGTCGAACACGACTGTGCGACTGAACAGTCGGACTCGACTGTGCGACTGAACAACAACAAAGGTTCCCTTTGTATTGATTATTGCTGTTTTACAGAAACCTTTGGGAAAAATTTCTCTGGGGCTTTCCTGGAAAGTTGACAACCTGTTTGAATAATAGACACTGTTGTATAACACCATGTGGTATAAATCTATTTCTAATTGACATGTTTTTCTAGCCCTTGTTTCCCCCTATTAATAAGCAGGTTTCTCCCCTGCTAATTCTCTGCCAATTTCCAATTAAGTAACATGCAAAAGGGGGGGTACAGCTCATATAAAGGTAAAGGTAAAGGTTCCCTTGCTCGAAAGCCAGTCGAATCCGACTCTAGGGTTGCGGTGCTCATCTCCGTTTCAAAGCCGAAGAGCCAGCGCTGTCCGAAGACGTTTCCGTGGTCATGTGGCCGGCATGACTAAACACCAAGGTGCACGGAACGCTGTTACCTTCCCACCGAAGTGGTACCTATTTATCTACTTGCAATTTCTTGCTTTCGAACTGCTAGGTTGGCAGGAGCTGGAACTAGAGACTCGGGTCTCGAACTGCTGAACTGCTGACCTTCCACAGCCTGCAGTTCAGTGTCTTAACCACTTGAGCCACTGCAGCTCCTAAGGAAGGAATACCATGGTCATAAAACAGAGACAGTCAATGGCAAGCCACCTATGAACATCTCTTGCCTTGAAAACCCTATGGTGTTGCCATAAGTCAGCTGTGACCTGATGGCAAAAAAGAAATGAAAGAAAAGAACCATTGCTTGCATAGTGAAGTAAACTAAAGATCATGTGGTCCTCTCACTCATTTCTTACTTAAAAGATCCCTCAATTTTCAGTGGCGGCTCTACACTGGTGGAATGAGCTCCCGGATAACATCAGGGCCCTGCAGGACCTTTTACAGTTCCACAGGGCCTGTAAAACGGAGCTCTTCCACCAGGCCTTCAATTAGGAGCCGCCACTGATGAATGTGCCACTGGAATATGCTATGGCCCATATAAAACACCGATGGATACTGCCTCCCTTGAGGGGATTGTATATTGATGCCGCCATCATCTGCACAGTTCCTGTTAGATTTTATTATGTTAGGTAGTTGTTTATGTATATTTTGTTCTATTTTAGTGTATTGACTGTTTTATTGCTTTTAATGTTGTTCACTGCCTTGAGCCGGTTCCCAGCAAGGTGGGATATAAATTGAAAATAATAAATAAATAAATATTATTGTTATTATTTAGATTTCTTAATCACCCAACCCCGCAAGCGGGCTTTGGGTGATTTACAGCATTAAAACAGATAAAATACAACCAGCATGAAAAAATTGTTACAGTGCACTAATAAAACAACCAATCCAGATGGCGATCAGACCTTTATGCCAGTTGCCATGCTCTCTGTGCAGCAGGGTGGGGAAGGGAATGCGGGGCCAAAAGTAAAAAAGGAGGATGCCAGTTTTAACTGTTGCTGTCCTCAACCAAAAGCCTGGTGGAACATCTCTGCCTTACAGGCCTTGCGGAATTGCATCAGATCCCGCAGGACCCTGATGTTATTTGACAGAGAGTTCCACCAGGTTGGGGCCAGGACCGAAAAGGCCCTGGCCAAGGACAGCTGGATCTCCCTAGGGCCGGGGATCACCAGTAAGTTGTTATCAGCTGATCTCAGTGCTCTTCTGGGGACATACTGGAGACATATTATGGGGGACATATTATGACACACAGACTTCTGTTTCCATTCCTTTTTACCATCTAAAGTAATTTTCTTCTTAATAAAAAAAGGACTGTATTCAGGCTACTGTAATAAAACATGTCCCTGACCAAGAGCAGCAGTAGCACCATCAGATACCGTCAGCACATTGCTGCTGCTGCTGCTGCTCATGTCTTTAGAGTTGGGAATGTCCTGCAATGTAATTATAAGCAGAGTTGCACCCTGCTAAGTTCCTTGGTGGGCTTAGAAGGGTGCAGCACTGCTTAGGAATGTGCTGCTTATTACAGTACTGCATTCATCCACCCTTGCAAGGACCAGAGGAAAGCTGACTATTTTGCCTATTATATAATTTCAGTGTGAGATGAACGATAGTACTGCTTACACTGTTGATGACAGCAAGTTGAAACAGCCCCCCCCAAAAAACTTGTCACCAGTTAACCTTTGCTGTTTTTACATTTATAGAACTTAATTAACTTTTAATATGTCACTTCTTTTTATTCTAACTTTCCCATCTGTCTTCATATCTAGTAACATTTTTATTATAAACATGTATTACCTAACTCTTTCCTTCTACCATTCTCTTTTATAATTTAGTTTTGTTCTTGATTTTCAGCTATATAATTGAAAAAAAAACTTTCCATTTCTCCTGAAATTTGGTCTGTTATGTATTTGTTGTTGCTCAGTCGCACAGTCGAGTCCGACTCTTCGCGACCCCATGGACCAGATCACGCCAGACCTTCCTGTCTTCCGCCGTCCTTTGAAGTTTGCTCAACTGTTATGTATAAGAGATGTTAATTTTGCCATTGTCGCATATTCATTTAATTTATTCTTGCATTCCTTCAAATCTGGGCATTTTGCTGCTTTCCATTTTGTTGCAAATATTACTCTTGCCGCCATCACCATATACTTAATTCACTGTGTATTTTGCTTGGTAAGATATTTAATAGCATGTTTTTTTCTGATCCATCAGGAATTTCAGTTTTAGTATCTATTGCATTTCTTCATGTACCTCTATTATTTTCTTGATTTCTTGCATGTCTACCAACTGCAGTAAAATGTTGCATCTGTATTCTGATATTTCCAGCACTTCACATTATGGTCTTTATTTGTTTTGCTATGTCTTTAAGGGTAATATACCATCTAAAAACATTTTATACCAGTTCTTCCTTATTATTTGACATTCGTGCCATTTTTTCTCCTTTTCTCCTTGAATATTCAATTGCATTCAACAAATATATAATATTATCTTTCATATATTTTCTCGGAACAAATCCTGTTTGATCCTCACAGATTAAATCTGGGGTGCATTTTCTTAATCTCTCAGACATGACTGTTGTGAAATTTTTATAATCCACATTTAAAAATGAGATTAGTCTATATAATTGTGATAATAATGGGTCATTCCCTACTTTGTATATTAATGTTATATTCGCTTCTTGCCAAGTAGGTAAGTACTTTCTCTCTCGTATTTCATTCATTATTCTTTGCAAAGCTATTGCTAATATTTCTTCAAAGCATTTATAATAGATTACTGTCAAACCATCTGGTCCAGGTGCTTTATCCTTTTTGAGTTTTTTATATTACAGGCCCCGGTCACACAGGCTGGATATCATGGGGGGAGGCATGGTTGTTTGCCCCACAGGGAAATAACGCACGACTGCGCGATCAGGTTGTCCCCTCACGGTCCCGTCGAGGTCCTGTGGTTAGGGGGGAGGTGCCGATCACACGACACACCAAAAAAGCGGTGCGGCACAGCAAATGGGGTTGTGGGGGGTTTTTAACCTGAAGTATGCGCATGCTTCGTTGGGTGCTTGTGCGCATCCCTGGAGACTTCGGGGGAAAAAACCCTTTTCGCAATGGGGCATGGGTGGGTGCCAGATGCCACCGGAAATGCAATCAGACACCTGCCCTTGCCCCGCAGTTTCCAGAAACTAGTACCTCCAAGGTACTAGTTTTTTGCCGCGCATCTTCAGCGAGAAGCCTTGGTTGAGCCACGGGAGCTCTACGCTTCCCAAATGTGGCGGTGAGATCGCGCCCGGAAAATCCGCCTATCTTCCATCTCTCTAGCGTGGCTAATGCTCCGTGTGACTGGGGCCACAGTTAATTTCTTGCATTGTTATCACTTGATTCAAAATTCTTCTATGCTCTGATGTAAATCTTTTAATTGGTACCTCTGATAGATATTTCTTCATCCTTTCCACATCTATAAGGTCTTCTTTGTAAAGATTTGAGGGGGAAAATCTGTATCTGTTCAAGCATTTCTTGCTCTGCATAAGCTATTTGATTTCCTTTCCTGATCCCAGGTATCTTTTTTTCTCTTTCTTTTCTTAGACAACCTGCTAGATATCTTCCAGGTTTATTTGCACATTTGAAATGTCTTTGCTTTAAATATTTTAGTTTTTTATGCATTTCTTCTACTTCTCACAAATCCAGTTGATTCTTTAGTTGTTTTAATTCCTTCAGTTTCTTGTTATTGCCAGTAGTTTTATGATCTAATGTCTTCATTTTAACAGTTTTATGATCTAATGTCTTCATTTTAACATTTATTCTCTTTATGACATCTTGTTTCTCTTTTTCTTTCTTTCTTGCAGCTATTGCCAGTAAAGTTCCTCTGATGTAAGCCTTACTGGGCTCCCATAATGTTGTTGCAGTGGTTTCAGTTGTGTTATTAATACTGAAGTATCCATCAAGTCTTTAATGCATTTTTGTATTACTTTATCTTGTAATAATAATGTATCATTTAATATTCTTTCTTTCTTACCTCCATTCCTCCAAATTAGCTCTATTGGATTATGATCTGCTAGGATTTTTTGGCAAAATCTCTGCTTTCCCAACTTTTGTAAGAAAAGTTTTTGATAGCTAACACATGTCTGTTCTTTAATATGATGTCTATAAGGAAAATACGTAAAATCTCTTGTCTGAAGTATTCACCAGATGTCTTCCAGTTCTAGACTTCCCAAGTATCTAAATATGTTTTGGGGGAGTTTTCCTCCAACATTTTTTGGATCTGTCTTTTTTTAAAAAAATCTAAGACCCCATTCATATATCAAAAAATTAAAATCTCCCCTACTTGAAAATCTAATAATATTTGATAAAAGTTTTCAAAAAATCATTTTTATTATTATTTCGCATGTATATTGATGTCAATGTCCATACCTGTCTTTCTGGTAATGTAATCTTCAAAATCAAATATCTTCCTTTTTTATATTTTAATTCTTTGAGAATTTCCAAGCTTTGCTTATTGATATATATTGCTACACTTTTTTTCTTTGTTTGTGCAGATGCTATATATAGTTTGCCCAGCAGTTAACCTTTGTTTTACTTATTTATAAACAATAATTCTCTTTATCACTCCTGCTTTCCTCTCAGTCTTATTCTCCTAGGCTTTAGTAGGAGAACAGAAATAGATGTTCAAATGTCGATAGAGGTGCTCAGTGTTTCAGAAATATGTAGCAGCCACTCCCTCCCTGTTATTATTTATTTGCTTCCCTGATGGAGCCCCAAAGCAGCTTACATCATTCTGCATTTTATCTTCACAACAATCCTGTGAGGCAGGTTATACTGAGAATGTCTAACTGGCCCAAGATCACCTAGTGAGCTTTCATACTAGAAGAGTGATTTGATCCTGGGTCTCCCAGCCCTAACCAATATACAACACTGGCCTTTGTGGGGTGGTTGCTGTTGAACAGAAGCAAGTAGCCAAGCTTAGGGTTGCAGTCACATGCCAGAAAAATGGGAGGGGGGAAACCGAGATTATTTCCTCCGGAGGAATTTGACCCACATTTGCATGATCACACTAGGGTTGTAGTCACATGCCAGAAAAAATGGGAGGGGGGAAACCGAGGCTATTTCCTCCGGAGGAATTTGACCCACAGTTGCATGATCACACCGCTCGTTGAAGCTGTGAGTGCAGTCCGTCAGTTTGTGTTCAGACACAACTGTAGGTGAGTCTTTTTTGTGTGTGCTGATTTTCCCACATGCGCTTAACTGAGGGATCGATTAATCACACCTCCGCACCGAGGCCTCCCTATGGAGTTTGTGAAGATGTGCATACTGTGAAGGGGGGGGGAAATGGCACGGAGTCGGGATGGCCTGATCAGACCATCCCAATGCTATGAGAGCGCACTGGAGCAGTCAGACACGGGAATGTCCATCCGTGGCCCATCACAACCTGTTTACTACTGGATTTCCCCCGGTGTCTTTTAACTCCACTTCTGCAGTGGAGCAGAATGGGTTGCCGATGGCTGTGGGGCGCTTCCCAGAAGTTGTTGTCTGATCGCACCCTTTACGTCCGCCCAGCATTCGCACCTATGTCGGGTCTAATTGTGTGTATGATTCCAGCCTGGAAGAGTCATGCAAGTCAGGTGGTAGCAAGTTGCCCAGTAGTTGCTGCTGGGTTTGGCCCCTTTGAGTCTTCTCACAAAGGCCAAAACAACCTTGGAAAAGGCCCTGCTCCTGTCTTTTACTAACAGAAACCAGGGCTGTAAGGCTGACAATGTTTTTATGCTTGCCTAGCAATGGCCAATGAGTGCATTTCTTTCTTAAGACAACAGGATCTGCTTCTATTATTTGGGGGGAGTTAACCCCCAATGTTTGTTTTTTTTGTTAGATTTGAGATTTTTCTGCAAACCTGGGTCTTTACTGAAGTTTGTAGAAAGATTGGTCTTGTCTGTCCATAGCCCCAGTCTTTGGACTTAAATATCCACAGATAGGGCCCTGTTGAGAGTTATATATATTGATGCTAGTAAATAAATATCCTTTTTTTCCTTTTAAAGATCTCAGGCAGTGACCAAAATTTCTTACCCAAGTGCCAATTCATTTATCCATGCATAGACCAAACACCTGACCTGGCTAGAGAGTTAACAGTTGGGAGGGGCAGTGTGTAACAGCTAGCTTGCACACATATAGGTCACCTCTTTGAGTACCTCAAACCACTGACAACAAGGGAAGGCTGATAATTTTGAGTGGCGGCAAGTATCTACCCCATAAGATAGGAGGGAAGGGAGAAAGTCAGTTCAAAGCCCCTTATCTACATGCAGATCCCCATCACCTCTCAGATACTTGACAGGAAGCAGGCAGGGTGGTGGTGGATCTTTACATTCCCTTTTGAAGGGGCTGTGACCCTGCAGGTATGTAACGCCATCAATAGCTGCCTGATTGGGAAATCACTAGGACTCAATCTTCTGCATGATTTAGTCTTAAAGACTTCATTAAGATGCTTCAATGAAAAGTCAGACAGTCTGTCTGCTCTTTCAGTCTGTTCCCAATAAGCAATTGCTTTTTGGATTTGGTTCAACTGTCTCTGCAATACTCTCAGGGTTATTTAAATACTTCATTGGTCAAAGCCAAAAACTCTACAGGAACCAATGCATCAAACCTCTGGTTCACCTACCCAAGTGCTCATTCTGAAGAACTCATACACAGCTTTTAAAAGTCTCATACAAATGCTTTCTCAGAGAGAGATCAGGAAATGCACCCAGAGTTTTGGACAAGCAAAGCATGTTTAACTACTGAACAACCTTCAATATTACTGATTACTGGGGGGAATTAATTTTCTTCCCAGTTACTAAGTCCATTAAAATGGCTTCATATGGGATGGCCAGTATCTTGAATTGAACTCAGTAGCTAATGAGCAGCCAATGGAGTGCAAAAAAAATATTTATTTAAATATTTGCACTCTGCCTTCCCTCTTGGTTCAAGGTGGTTTACAATAACAATTAAAACTTCCCCAGAGGAAAAACAAAGATAAAATAGCAAGCCCCAAATCCCTACTTCCCAAAAAAGATACCTGCCATTTAATCCCCCTCAAATGCCTCAGCAAACAGGCAGGCCTTGAAGTGCAGAATGGATATAATATGAATATTCTGCAGAGCTCCTGATAATAACTGAGCTGTGGCATTCTGCTGCACCAACTAGAGTCTCCTGGTTGACTTTGAGGAGAGCCCTGCCTACAGTGCATTGCTTCAGGAGATATTTCAGGGAAAGGAACAGGTCTGTGGACTTTACTACTATACATGGTATATGTTATCTCTTACCATATGCATTATCTTGTTCTCTTGTATTGTATTTCTGCTTACGTAATACTATTTACTGCTTGCGTAATTGACCATGCTTAATACTTATGTTTGTTCTATTTTTCTGCTTGTTTCAGATTTCTATGATCCTAGTCCTATCACACTGCTTAATAGGTGTTTCATCCTACTTATTGCTGTGACATACACTGTGTAATTTGCCTTGAGTATCAGTGGGAAAGGAGGACTATAAATACCATAAATAAATAAATAAATAAATAGTAAAAAGGAGGTGCTGAGTCTCTCATAGACATTAAAAATTGTCATCATCACCTTGCCTGGGACCAGGTCCCCTCACTAGGAAGGATCAAGCACCTTCTCAGCTCAGGAACCACAGGATGAAGACCCACCCCAGCCACACTTCAGTCCATTCTCAGCACTGTTGGCAGCACCAATACTACAGCTCTACCAACAACTCCAGGGGTGTGGCGTGCCCCCTCCCAAGCCCTCACTGACAACAGCAGCCGGTGAGGCTGCCTGGTATGCAGCCAGGAAGTGAGGGGGAGGATGGGGAAACTAGCAACAGCTGTGGCTTATTTGCTGTCCTGGCTCTCTGGAGATTGGCCTGTGTTGTGAGATCTTGGGTATCAGCACTGGGCCTGCACAGGATTCAGTGGCAAATTAAGGAGGAACTTCCCACATAATTTCCAAGCTGCAAAGGAGAACCTGGGTGGGAGCTGAGAATAAATAAGGTGATTTCTCCTCTTCAGTGCTGAGGCTGACATCAACTCCTCATGGAAGCACACAGGGACCATGGAGGCTATGAAGGCAGAGGACAGGCCTGGGAAGTCTACGACCCCATACAGCTCTCTTTTTAGTAAATTTTAAATGGCACGGGCGGGGGGGGGGGCAGAAGGGATCCTCGCCTAAGGTGCAAAATAAGATGGGGCTGGCCTTGCATCTGGGCAGGGCCTTTGGCAGGTACTACCCCACGAACTGGTAACAGTAACAACTGCCTGTACATGTGTGTTCTCTGCATTGACCTTGACATGTGTGTTCTCTGCATTGGCCTTCAATGTGTAATGATAATAGAAGTACTTTTTAAAAAAATAGCACATCGCAGCAGGGTTTCTTCCTTTGCATTTTCCTCACAACACAGTAAAGCTTTTCCCCTTTATTCTTGTTCTTAAACTGATTCCAAGCATTCTTCTCTTCTTTTCAGCTCCTGGAGCCCACATACACATTTTTAAAAAAGTAAATAAAAGTATCCAGGCAATCCCACTGCAGCACAGCTAATCTTCCTTCACCAATGCCTACATCAATCATGAGGACAAATGAAATTGCATTGCTGGTGCATATCAGACTAGGACTTCTTCACTGCTATCTTTAGTGCTAATAGATTTTTGCAATTATTCTTCTTGGCTGGAAATACTGTAACAAAATCACATGCTCTTCAAGGATCTGACAGGGGTGAGGACTCCTACATAGGGTTATGAAGCTTGAAAAAAAATATTTTTCAGATCTGGATTATCAGGGAGCTGAAAAACATAAGTATTCCCAGCTTCCCAGGTTCTAAAATCCAGTTTGCTATTTGGATCCAGGGTTTTTTTTGGGAGGGAGGGGAATGCCGATATTGTTAGACTCCAATATTTACTATGGGGAGTCTTTCTAGAGGTCTAGAGGGGCTTTTTTCCCAAGCAAATTGCAACAAACTTGCAGCAGAACTGTCCTTTAAAAAAGCCCCACATTTTCAAACATAACAAGTTTGAAACTACACCGAACAGGCAGGAGGAGAAAGTACACCGAAAAACCTATAAATAAAACTTTTTTTAAAAGCCCCACATTTTCAGTGAATTGGACCAAGAGGTTCTATTCTCTGGGCCCCTGAACAAGGGGGTGGATTCCATGGTTGCTGGTGAGGGGGTTATAAGCTTTCTTCGGGGCAAAGAATAGCCAAAGGCACAAGAGCAAGCAAAGCAACCCCTGGCCAAAAACCTTTCAAAGCAAACCCAAAGAACCAATGAAAAACGAGGAAACCCAAAAGAACTGCAGGGCAATGTGGCAAGCCTAGTACAACAAATGTACAACCCAAGAATCCAACTCAAAGTCAACCAGAGAATCAAACATACCAAAAGGGGGGGGGGGATCAACCCCAAAACGGAATTACATACCATAAAGGTTGAGCAAAAACAATATAAAATGAATTAAACAATCCATTTATTATGCAATATGTTTACATTACAAATTTATATAGGCTTTAGACGGAAAGCCACTGGACTGAGTAGTCCTCAATATAATATACAAACCCTCAGTAAACCTGATTCAATGAGTATCTTTGTTGTTCAGCTGCACAGTCGAGTCCGACACTTCGCGACCCCATGGACCAAATCACACCAGGCCTTCCTGTCTTCCACCGTCCTCTGAAGTTTGCTCAATTTCATGTTCGTTGCATCTATGACACTGTCTAACCATCTCATCCTTTCCCGTCCCCGTCTTCTTTGACCTTCAATCTTTCCCAGCATCAGGTTAGATACAATGAGTATCTAACAGTCCACAAACAAAGCCACAGTAAACAATACCAGATGCAGTGGGGAAGATTCTCATACAGTGTAGTTTTATCCAGCATGACTCTGGTATGAATCCACTGAAATCCCTGGAATAACTCTGCATAGGAATGCAATGTTATGTTTCTTGCTGCCTGTGTACAAACCACACATTAATCATCAATAAGGGGATAACTTTATAGACCACTCACCACTGTGGATGCATAAGGCAAGCAAGTCTTGGCTCCAACCCACTTCAAAGCCAAGGAGCTCCCTTGTTAATTATGCATTCAGAAATAAAAAGGGGGAAAGATACCTGGAGATTTCCAATTAGCAGACACCCTGTCTTCCCCTTGTGAATCTTTAAATAAGGTTTGTTAGAATTACAAATGAGACACATAGCAGTAACATTGCCAGTGCTGACCTTGCAAAACACAGTTCTGTGCTTGATGATTCACAGCTTCCTCCTCAATCCACACAGCCTGGAGAAACAGAAGGAAGAACAGGCAGGAGGAGAATAAGGTTAATTAAAAAAAAAAAAGCTTTCCAAGGGACTAGGTAGGGCTGACTTGCAAAAGTTCTTCTTAAAGGAAAGATTCTGCACTCCAGGGCTCATTATAAAAATTCCCACAAATCCCAAATCAAAAAAATGACTGCATCTCTACAATAGCCCTTAGTTGTGATAACTGTGCTTTGAAAACAATAAGGGTGTACTAAATAAATAAATTCCTTACTTAAAGAAAAGGACACTGTTGGAAATGAATGATAGTTGTGGATGTCTGCCTTCTGTCTCTGTGAGAGAAGTGTACTATAAATGAAGTAAATAAATAAATGCTGTATATATCAAGACGGATTGCACACTATCAATGTGTAGTAACACTTTGGTGTAGAAAGTTATGAAGCTCCTGAGATTAATGGACTAAAAAGAATATTTGAGAAATGCATGGCATGCATCAATTTCTGAGGTGAGATGAACTTTGAAGGGATCTTATGACTAAAGTAACTGAAGGCAGTTCACAGTTCATAGGAAGTTTTATGGATAATATATTCAGGGCAGTTATGTTGGAATAGTAATTAATGCTGTGTAACTAATGCCTCCAGGGGATAGTGGGGCCAAGGAGAGGCTAAGAACTCCCATATGATTCTATTTATATTAGTATGCATCTACCATAGCATTTTATCTCATTTTCTTTCCATAAAAATGACAGAATTTTAATCCATTTAAAAATTGCAGAATTAAATTTTCTGTAGAAATGATGTAACTTAATTTCCTTTGTAAAAAAAAATGCTCAAGGCAGAATGCAAACCACAAAATAAAACAATAACAATAAATAATATCAGCATAATAAAAGCACTGTAATTAACCAGATACTAAAACATTGTGGAAAGGTACTCATTGAAAACCTGCTGAAATTCTCTCTCTCTCTCTCATTCCAGTATGCTTGTGGCTTTAAGGATAGGGCCTTCCTTAATTCCTTAGTTACAGACTGATGCATAATTCATAATTATCTCAGAAAGACCACAGATTGCTTTAATTTCCCAAAATAAAGATATTTAGTGTTGAACTTCCTCCCAAGTTCTTATGATATGAGAAAGATTATACAGAAGAAGACCTCTCTTATATAGTAGGCCCAAGACCATTACACAAATCCTCCCTCCAAATCACTGGGCAGTAATACAAGAAGCTCCAGGACTGCTATGGAAGGAAGGAAATGGAATATACAATTGTGAAAAATATCTACAGATTCCAACTTTATTGAGCTTGAGAGCTCCTGGGAGAATGTTTGCCTGTTGATGTGTCTAAATGGTTTACTACAGCCAAACTATTGGATTAAAGGATGCCATCTAATCGTTACTATGGTAGAATCATTACCATGGTAGAATCATTACCATGGTAGAATCATTACCATGGTAGAATCATTACCATGGTAGAAAGGGAGCGGTGGCGCAGGCGGTAAGTGAAGCCTGCATTACATCTGGCCGAGCAGCTTTGGCTGTTCAAGCCCCACCGCGGCCGGAGTGAGCTCCCGGCCCTATGTCCCAGCTCCCACCCACCCAGCGGCTCGAAAGCCCGTTAAATGGCAAATAGACAAATTGGGTACCTGCTCTTAGAGCGGGGGGGCACCTGTCCCTTGTGGTATAGCGTCGGCGTCGGCATGAGCGAGCGAGCAATGAGCAGCAGCAGCAGAAATGCATGACGGCTGGTGAGCGAGAGGAGGCTGGCCGACAGACGCGGAGGCGGGGCGACGTGACAGGCCGGAGCCTGATGGACAGAGGCCGACAGCGAGCATGCGTGGACGTGCGCTCGACCCAGACTCGAAGATGTCGCAACAGCCAGGAAGTCGTAAATCAAGACCAGCGCCAGGAGGACATTGCCCGCAGACAACAGAAAAACAACTCGCTACAAAGGGTGCCTGGCAGGTTAGTCACACACACCCCTTGTATGTGGCCCTAGGTTAGGACTTGTACTGATTAAATATGTGAAACGCTCAGAGCCCTCAGGGGGTGAGCGGTTTACAAATGGAAGGATAAATAAATAAATAAAAATAGAAAGATACACAGTCCTGAGAGTAATAGCAATGGAAGTTGTTTATCTTTCCTGCCAGGTTACATGAACAAGAGTTTATTATCTACAAGTAAAAAGGGTGTTCCAACAATGGCAAGAGCATGAGTCAGCCCCATCAGTTCTCTGTAGCAAGTCAGGAATGATAGGATGTTTGATTTCTTTATTTGTTTAGTTGGCTAGCCAATCCTATCCTAAATGCTGGAAGTTAGAAACAAAGACTGTAAAAGCCTATTAAAACCATTTGATTGTAATGCTATTGTGGAATCATCAATACTCGTGTGCAACATTGTAGACGTTGCTAGTTGCTTGCCTGGAGCCCAACAGTAACGACCATAATCTCCCTTATATATAAAAGCCGAATGGTGGTGGCACTTCTCTAGAACATTCCACACGCTCCGGAATTGGTTGGCGCCCTGGTGTGTCACTCAGAATCTGTCCCTATCCACTGGCTGCATTGCTTGAGTCTCGCGTCCAACATTCTAAACAGTTTGCTGTTCCTCTCCCCCCTGTACCCCATCAGAACACAGAGGTTATTTGCATAAGCAGCCTCATTGGCCTTTGTCTCGGAACACAGAGGTCGTTTGCATATGCGACTTGATTGGCTTTTGCCTCTAACATTCTAAACAATTTGCTGTTCTGAGGTAAAATGTGTCCAATCTCCAGGTGAGGGCTGGAGATCACTCAGAATTACAATTGCTTTCCAGATGGCAGAGATCAGTTCCCCTTGAGAAAATGGTGGGCTCTGTATCCTTATATGCTGCTGAGGTGGCCCCCGTATGACAGCCAATGTGACGTAGCAGTCAGGGCTTCAGAGCACGGGATAGGCTGCAGGTGTGTGTGGGGTGAAAAGCTGAAGAGTGAGGGAGAAATAAAGGTAGGTTGATGATTGGCTGGGAAGGAGATAGGGTTGCCAACTCCAGGTGGGAAATTCCTGGAGAGCCTGGAAAGGGTGAGGTTTAAGGAGGCGTGGGACCTCGGACAGGTACAAAGCCATAGACTCCACCCTCCAAACCAACCATTCCCTTTTGGGGAACCATCGTTGCCAATCTCCAGGTGAGGGCTGCAGATCACTCAAAATTACAACTGTTCTTTAGGTAGCAGAGATCAGTTCCTCTGCAGAAAATGGTGGACTCAGTGTCATTATACCCTGCTGAGTTGCCACAGCAAATTGACACTGAGTGTCCAAGGCTGGGCCACCCGCCGAGAGCCTCTTTCTAGAGGCTGTTGTATTTATTTCCACAACAGGCCTTTTTCCTAGTACTGTATATTTTAGAAAGAGATCCTGAAGAGGCCCTGGTTAACTTGTGGCTCTTTTTAAAATTTGCTTGGGTTTGGTAGACACTTTGACCATGTCAGAAATCAAGGTGGGGATTAGTTAAGGTATTAACACTATAAATAATTGTGGAAATAAGAATGGATTTGTCAATGTTCTGCCATTTAGTCTCATGGCAGATAGGAGTATTCTCTGTGCAACAGGCTTCACCCAATTGGCCTTCCTCAAAGCCCGGTGCATGGATCTCATGTTTTCAGCTCTCACAGCTTCAGATTCCACCAGGACAAAGCCGAAGCTGTAACCAAATTAGCAAAAAAAAATGTCCATAATAAAAGGGCGGGAAAAATGTTTAAAATGAGATGGAAATACACCATTAATGTTATAACTCTGGCATAAAGAAGCACATTTTATTTTAATTTAAGCAAATCTTATTCAGTGCTTGCTCAGAGTGGTCTTCTTTTCTTCTTTATAGCATCTGCATTTGAAGTGAACATCAGTTGTCTGGGTCCCTTAATATAAAACTTAACAAGCAACTCTTCCCCTCTGTATATCTGAAAATCTGGGGAGGGATGAAGCTGCTGGGGGAGGTGCAATTTAGAGCCAAAAAGCAGCATGTACAGGAAAGAGATATGCACCCTGCCTCCTCTACTTCCTTCCCACTCTTAGCACTTCCAGAAGTGGTTCTTCAAATTAAGAGGGGCCACTGGCATTGGCCTTCACCAAAGATTGCTCCCTGATTTCATCCCTTACTGCACTTGGTTGGATGCTTATGGCTGTTGTGTACCCTTCATGTGCTTGGAAGCAAAGGCATCATTTACTCCTCAGTAGTAAATGTCAAGGTAAATCAACATTGACCAGTCTCAAGTGTTCAATTCTTCTGCAACGTGATCAGACTGGTGTGGCTGGACAACATCAGACATTCCTGGATGAAGCAGATTGTTTGGATCCTTTCTATCCTGGCCTCAGGTTTGGTTATGGGACTGGAACAAACTTGGGTGCCCTGGTGGATGACCTGCACCAGAAAATGGACAGAGGGAGTGTAAGTCTCTTGATTATCCTTGACCTTTCAATGGCATTTGATACCATCAGTTATGGTATCCTTCTGGACCACCTTTTTGGGTTGGGACTGGAAGATACCATTTTGCGGAAGTACCAGAACCAACCTGAAGGGTAGGTTTCAGAAGGTGCTACTGGGGGACTCCTGCTCAGGCACATTTGTCTTGTAGAGTCTCTGCAAGGCTTCATCTTGTCTCTTATGCCTTTGAACTTCTACATGGAACTGCTGGATTAGGTCATCTAGAGATTTGGGCTGAGTTACCAACAATATGCAAATGGCTGTCAGCTATATCTTGTGCTTTCAGATGATCCCAGGGAGGCTTTAGAAACCCTGAACTGGAACCGGAAGCCAGTTTTGGAGTGGATGTGGGCTAACAAATTGAAGCTTAATCCTGACAAGATAGAAGTAGTATTGGTTTAACCTGAGATTTAAGGTGGCCCCCATGCTGGTTGGGGTTGCACTCCCCTTGAAGGAACAGGTCCATAGTCTGGGGGTGCTCAGAGACCCAGGTCTAGTGTTGGATTCGACTAGTTAGCCAGCTGTGGCCATTCCTGGGCAGAAGAAAAATCTGGCCATGGTGAAGCATGTCCTGGTTACATCTAGATTAGATTACCGCAATACATTCTGTGTGGGATGGCCTTGAAAAGTGCTAGGAAATTTCAGTTAGTACAGACTACTACAGCCAGGAAGTTGGCTGGAGTGGATTGTAGGAACCATATCATTTCAGTCCGGGCCTATATGCACTGGCTTCCAATCTGTTTCTGAGCACAATCAAGTTGTTGCTGTTGACCTTTAAAGCCCTACATGGCTTGGGATCAGAGTACCTGAAGGGCCAACTACTCCCTTATGAAACTACCGGACTACTAAGATCAACGTCTGAGGGTTTGCTTTGGGTTTTCTCATCTTCTTATTTTGGGCAGGTGGAAACCTGGGAGAGGGCCTTTTCAGGTCATGGCACCAAAACATTGGAACTCTCTCCTCAAGAAGATTAATCTGTCTCACCTGTTACAGTCTTCCACCAAAAGGTGACAAGTATTTTGTTTCATCTGGTGTTCCCTCAGTGATCCTTCCTTCCTCCCCTTTGTTTTAATTGTTGCTTTTATGTATGTGCATTTTAGCTTGATTTTAATTGTTTTAATGATATGTTCTTATTTGTTTTAATGGTTTCTAAGATGTATTTTATGATATGTTTTTTAATATATTCGCCTCCTTGATGGCCCTGATCAGGGCAGAAAAGGCAGACTATAAATATTGTGAATAAATAAAGGGACATTAACATCACAAACCTGTCTGAATTGGGTTTATTAAAAAGTTTTATTTCACTATTAGAATATTTGCCATGGTGTACATGACTCAGTCATGTTCAGTTTGTGGTACATTAAAACTTACAGAATAGGATCAGAATGGCACTTGAAAACTAGGGTAAAGCAGTGGTTAGTTTACAGAGTATTGGGGAGGCTTAGATTCAAAACCCCACTTATCCATGAAGCTAATTGGATGTCTTTGAGGAGGGGCCATGGCTCAGTGGTAGAGCAGATGGTTTCAGTTTCAATTCCTCACGTCTAATTGAAAGGCTCAGGTAGTACGTGGAATTCCAGTTTTAGTGTCTCGCAGGTCAGATGAGTCCCATCGAGCTCTGATGAGGACACGCCGAGTCACGGTGAACAGGAAGGGTCTCGGATGATTCTGAGCCTCCCTGGAGCCCTGCAGGGGGCTCTCTGCCTGGGGTGCAGAGGGGTGCCTCTTCCAAGGTGACGGCCAAGGAATTGAGGCTCCCTTTACCCCCAAGAGGTCCTGCCACCACAAAGCCATTATGGCATCTAGAGCTGAATGCCAGATGAAGCGGGCAAGAGATCAAACGTAAACATGTTCTTATTGCACTTCAAAAGTGATAAACTGTGAGTTAAGCAATCCTCCTCTAAGCGGCTGAGCCAAGTTAAAATGAACAGAACTATCTACGAGGTGAAATAGTGTGAGGGGAGGAGGAGTTGGGGATTCCCCCCCCCCATGAAACTTAACGGTTCCCAAGCGATAAGCCGAGAGGGGGGAAATGATACTGATGGAGAGAAGCTGCAAACAAAACTGAAAGGTGCAAAATTTTCCAAAGCGCATGCAAATCAAAGAACTTTTACTTTAAATTTAAAATCTTTTTCTTGTGTAAACAATGTCCGGTAGAATCCTACCCGAATGCTGGAAACAGCTACTGTTTTCTCCAACATGCTTGCAACTGCACCGCACCCTCTACTGGAGCAGATGTCTAACATCAACAACAAACTTGATGGTGTTCAAAAGCAACTGAAGGGAATTTACAAAAAAAGTGGATAAAACGAAAGTGGAGGTAAAAACAAAAGATATTAAAAAGAAGCTAAAGGACAATTGTTCCAGCTACAAATGAAGAGATGAATGTATGTCCTACGCTTCCAGGGTATCCCAGAACAGAAAAGAGAAAATTTAAAAGAACTATTGTCAAGCATTAACACCAGCGATGGAACTTAAACAGGATCTATTACAAAATTATATTAAGATCAGGATTGACTCTGCCCAGAAAGATGAAGACTTTTTGGAACAACAACAAAGCCCAATGAAAGGAAAAATAAGGACAGTATCCAAGAAGAAGAGAAAAGTGAATGTGAATCAGAAGACACCTCAAGCAGTTCTGGTAGTACCTCTGAGGTATCGGACTTGGAAAAAGAAGAGGCTGCCCCTAAATTACTTAAAGTTCAACTGAAATACAAGAAAAATAAATGTGAAAAATAAACAAGAACAACAAAACATAATGGACTATTGATCACAGAGCTTATATTTTACCATAAGGTTTTGTAAGAATGATAGACAAGACTGTAACTTTTGAAATATGATCCTTGCCTTAGTTTAGCTTCTTTTTTACTCTTAGTGATCCATTTCCCTTCCCTGTAGTTGTGTAGTGTATAAAAGCAATTTTTTAAAAAGGATCAGGTAGCACGTTTTATGGAAAACCTCTATTTGAGACTCCCATGAACTGCTGCTGCGTTTAGCTTAACCAGCCCTAAAGAGTTGTTGTTAAAATAAGAGGAGGGACATGTATACCTCCATGTACTCTCTGGAGTGGGATAAGCAATAAATCCGCGGGATTTTAGGAATAGCTGGTTAGATCATTATAGATTACATAATTTGTGTCTATATGCAGGTGTATTACAAACCATCTTCCACATTTGCTTCACAGACTACATGTGATAGTTCACTCCACCATTCTGTTAAACTGCAGTCAGTATAGTGTCATGGGTGGAATGCTGAAGGGGTTCAAAGCTCTCCTTAGTTGGTTCTTCCATTCTGCAGCTTTAAAAAGGGGTTATTCATGTTTGCATCAGGGTTACAAAGGGAAATTAAATTGTCAAATCATTGTACATTTTGTAAATTCTATGAAAATGGTCCTACATGATCCCATTTAGTTCTAATAAATGACCTTTGGTACAATCCTATGCATAGTTTCTCCAGTATAAATCAATTTATTTAAGTGGTCTTATACTGGACTAATGCTGCATTGGATTGAACAGTTGTTTAAATGAGAGAACTGGATTAAGATATTTTATGTAATTGTTGAATGGACTAAGCAGCCTGAAGTTATTGTAACTGCCTCATCTACCTGGAGTAGTATCAGAGCAATTGATGTGACTTTCTGGGTACAGCCAAGAGATGTTCTGCTATGGGCAAAAGGTCTATTGTGGTTGACCTTGCATAAGAAAAGCACATGAGCTTTCTTTGACCATTTTTTAATATTATGATCTACAACTGGCTGAGGTAGATCATGGGTTAAGCCTCTCATGTTCAATTCAGCAAGAGGTGTGGGTGTAATTCAGCCCCGTTGGGAATCAGGCTGCAGGCAAATATGTCAAGTGAGATTTCTAGCAAATTGACATCAGTTATGTAACAAATCCAAATAACTCTAGCTTTTAATTAGTTGGTAGAACTGTTAATACCAGGTTTGGCATCAATTTGCACATCATTATGTGTCAAGATGTTCTTGAAGAGTTCTTCAGCTATGCCTCAAAACATTAAGCAGTCTAGTGTGTGTGCAAACTTGTACCTAATGGGCATTTACTATGGGCAATTAACTCTACCTTCCCTAAGCGTATTTACATGTGTGACTGGCAGAGAATGTAGGCTAAACATAAAGGAGGAAATGGGAAATTCAAGTGAATGGCAGCAAGAAGAGTGATGGGTTGGTGACCCTCAGTGCAATCCTAAAAAAAGTTATTTCAGTCTAAGCCCATAAATTTCAGTGGACTTGTCACATAGCAACTCTATGTAGGATTGTACTGCTTGAGGCATAAAGCAGGGCAGATACCGTTCGAGTCCAAAAAGTAGTCTTGTAAGCTATCATTAAAAGATAGGCTTCACAAATCCAAGACCTATGATATCCAGGGACCAGATTTTCAAAATCTGCGACATTGCTCCCGAGGATGTTAATTACTGCTAAAAGGCCTTTCTGTACAGAGTAAGACAATACACAAAAATTAAAATTAAAAACTATAAATTTATCAAACACTATCAAAAATTACAGATTAAAACACACAGAAGGCAACAGATGTATGCCTCAGTCCTGCAGCATTTAATATCAAAAAGGTGACAGAGCAGTTTTTAAACTAATCCCTGGGGGAGAAGGCGACAGGAGAAGGGGAGCCTTCAGTTCAGGGCAGTTCAGTCCAAAGGGATGATAATGTAAATAGGATAATATTGGTAGAAGCAAAAACAGAACCTGGGAATCGCAATAGGATAAAAAAGGAGGGCCAGGTAAGGTGTAGTATGGATAGGAATATAATTATTTTTTCTGTTCAGATTATTAATCTTTTTCTGGTTTTATGGATTTTTCTTGTATTAAGATTTTATTAGGTTGTAATAAAAGCCTATTAAATAGTAAGGCTTCTCTGTTGTAGGTTAGAGTATCTTTTTAGCTAATGCTAGCAGACAAGAAAACATTCTTTTGCTGGTATAGCAAAAGATAGGTTTTTGAACAGAGATATTTGCTTGAAGTATAGAGTTCGTGGTTTTAGTTGTTTGGGGTAAAACTCTGCTGTGTCTGTGTCAAAAAGGGCTTTAGTTTCATATCAGAAAAAAATACTTTTTGTTTGGGTATGAAAAATCCTTGCGGTATTATTATTAAGGTTAGGTTAAATAAACATTTAAGATATCATGTAGGCACACCTTTTTCTGTATTTGACCAATGAGTGAATTACTACTTGGATGATGCTCTGTAATTTTGTGACCGATTATGATTTCTGAATGTTATCTTCTTAGCTATGTCACTCTGGGTATAAAATTTCACGTACTTCCTTATTGTGCTGAGAAAGCAGTTAATTTTTGATAGGCTGGGTTGGCCTGTTTTCACTTGTTTTAATTGCAGTTAAGATCAGTGAACATTCCTCCTCATTTTGACTTCTCTTTTTGGCTGGGAATCTATTTGTGCAACAAGGTGAGGTTTCTTGGACAGGGAAACAAATTATAGACATACATGTATGCCAATACTAGAAGCCTCTGAGATGGGGGAGCTGGAATGTCTGCTGCTAAATGACTATTTTAATATAGTTGGTGTGTCAGAAGCATAGTGGATGGGGAAAACCAATTTGATACAGTCATCCTTGTATAAACTCTATAGATAGGACAGGGAAGGACATGTTGAGGGAGGTGATGCTGTTCATTCTCATAACTGGATGAATGATTATCCACAATTATAAATATCTATGGTACTTTACATGGTATTTTCCCATGTGGGCTTTTTATCTGTGTGGACTTTTTTATTTATGGGCTTTTCTCCATGTGGGCTTATTTCCATGCGGGCATTTTTCTGTGTCGGCATTTTTCCATGTGGGCTTTTTTCCTGTGAGCATTTATGACCATGAGGTTTTTTTCTGTGTGCTTTTTTCATAGAACCATATATACTCTGGACACTATATGTTGTACTTAGATGGACCACTGGTCTGATCCATCAGGGCTATTTTTATGGACATGCACATTTATTTGAACATGTATGTCTGGGAGTAGGGGACTCCCCGTGTTAGTTAGGGGCCACTGAGGGGCTCACTTTTAAAGAGAGTCTGCCACTTCAGCAGCTGAATTATGGTGACCGGGAGGTAGCCCAGATGGAGGCAAAAGTGAGACCTGGTCACTCCCAACTTCTTGTGAGGGTGAGGTAACTGATCTCTTGGTGGGACCTAGAGTTCTCCCAGGATCACAGCTATCTCCTGAATATAGCAATCAGTACCCCTAGAGAAAATGGCAGCTTTGGAGGGTGGATTATATGGCACCATACCTCTGCCAAGACTTCTCCCCTTCCAAAATTCTGCCTTTTCCAGGCATTGTCCCTAGATCTCCAGGAATTTCCCAAGCTGGTGTTGGCAATCTTATGTGCATTAAGAGGTCTTCACAAGAGATCAGGACCAATCAGAGCATGGATGATTCAATGTACTGACCTCAGAGGGGGTTAGGAAGGATGCATCTGTTTCCAGGGCTGGCACTTCCATAAGGTGGGGTTAGGCAGTTGCCTACAGCACAACCCGCGGAGAGTGTCGTACTGGCCTTCCACCCCAGTGGGTCCTGCCCTCTCAGGAAGTGGCCAAGGCCAGCTTGTGCGCCCCTTCAGTGCCTTTAGGGAGAGCAGGGAGGAGGAGGATGGAGCCGCCACAGCCGTCAGGTGAGGGGAAGCCCTTTCTGACACCCCCTCACCCCTTCGCTGTGTAGTGCCTCCGCTTGCCCTCTGCCTGGCTGCTGCCGAGCCGCCTTCACACGTGCTGGGCTTCTCCCCGCCGGGCTACACCTGTGCAGCCTGAGGAGGCAGTGGAGGCCTGGTATCAGACTGCAGCGGGCGGGGGGACATTTTCAGGGGGACCCCCTTCTTTCCAAGGAAAAGGGTTGGGGGGGCAGGGAGCCCGTTGGGCTGTGCTTTTCTCCCTGGCAGGTGGCTCTTTGGACTTACGGGGAGAGGTTATCTGAAAGGCAGAACCTGTATCCCCCCACCCGCACAACCTATAATGGTACAGTCCTCTCTGCCTTCCCTAGACTCAAAACAAAGTTTGAATCCCGTGGCACCAACAAAGTTAAATTCTTCTGGGTATAAGCTTTTCTGTGCATCCACACTTCTTCAGAAAGAAATGTCCATGCACAGGAAAACTTATACTTAGAATAAAACTCTGTCGGTTTTAAAAGTGCCACTGGAATCAAACTTTGTTCTGTTGCTTCAGACCAACCCACCCACCCACCTGAATCTGTCTATGGACTCAGATCAAGCTGGGTAGCCATGTTAGTCTGTTTGTTATAGAAAAAAAAGAGCAAGAGTCCAGTAGAGCCACTTTGGTGTAGTGGTTAAGTGCACAGACTCTAATCTGGGAGAACTGGGTTTGATTCCCCACTCCTCCACTTGCACCTGGCTGGATGACCTTGGGCAAGCTGTAGTTCTTTTTTTTTGATAGTTTTATTTATCAGTTTTCCACTTAATAAATCCTTTACAAATTAACATCTACACTTTTCCATCTTTCAGTGAATACATTTTCGTCTTTCCCTTATAGAATTAAACTTAATTTGTCCATTTCTGCTACCTCCATCAATTTACACAGTATTTCCTCTCTTTTGGGGAATTTGTCTTGTTTCCAGAATCTGGCCAACTATATCCTTGCAGTTGTTAATATATACACTAACAAATACTTCTCATTTTGCTTAAAATCCTCTGGTAACATATTCAGTAATGCTATTTCAGGCGTTAAGACCAGGCTAACATTCATTACATCAAAAATCATTTTCTGTATCATTTTCCAGAACTCTCTGTTCTCACACACCGCCACCACATATGGTAAAACGCCCCAACATTTCTTTTACATTTCCAACACAAGTTAGATACTGTTGGGTAGCATTTGGCTATCTTGTCAGGAGACCAATACCAGCGATGGAAAACTTTATGTATGTTTTCTTTATAATTGTACGCTCTCATATACTTCAATGTTTTCCAGGTATTTTCCCAATGTTCTGTCGTATGGCCTATATCTTGCATCCAGACTATCATCGTCGTAGTGACACTTTCATCTAATAGAAATTCCTCTATTAAAAATCTATATATTTTCTGAATCATCTTGTCGCTTGTCAACAACCATATCTTATCTAGTTGTGTTTTAATATCTTGAAATCCCACTGCCGCATCCTTTGCATATCTAGATTTAAGCTGCATGGTTTCCCACCATGTTAATTTTCTTATATAGCGTTAACAAAATTTCTTCTAACTTCAATGTGTTATTTTCATCTAATAATGTTTGGTAGCTTTCTCTAGCACAAGAAATTATAAGAGAGGGTTTTATGTATGCTTCCAAGGGTGATACCCATTTTGGGGTTTTCAGATAATATCTTTCTTTAATATCATTTCACATCCATAATAGGGCTCCTCTTAATATATGTTGTCTGAAATTTAAGTGTATCTTATCCTTTCCATACCATATATAGGCATGCCAGCCCATACTTAGGTCGTGCCCTTTTAAATTTAACATTCTAGTGTTATCTAAGGTTATCCATTCTCTTATCCAGCTTAAAGCCGCCGGCTGATAATATAACCTCCAATTGGTAACCCAAATCCTCCTCTTTCTTTTCTTTCTTGCAGTATTTTCCATTTAATCCTTGCCCTTCTTGGACAGCAAATAGATTTTTTTATCATTTTGTCCATTTCCATAAAAAAATTAGTATTTTTCAATATGGGTATAGTCTGTGCTAGAAACAGAAATTTTGGTAGTATCATCATTTTTATGGTAGATATTTTACCTATTAAAGACAGTTGTAAGTCTTTCCATCTTGTTAATTCTTTCTTAATCCTTTCCAGAAACTTATAATAATTATCTTCAAGCAGTGTACTATTTCTATTGGATAATGTTATTCCTTAACTTTTTTCACTATCTCCACATTGGTTTCTTTATATGTTTCATGATTTATTTTTGGCGTACAATTTTTTGTTATCATTTTAGTTTTTTTAAAGTTAATTTTAGCCCTGCCTTTTCTCCAAATTCCTTTATAGGGGTTAATAAGTATTTGCTAGATATTATCGGATTTTCCAATATAAATCTCTCCTCTCCTCTTCTCTTCTTCTTCTTAAAGACTAACAGAATTTGTGCCAGAGTCTGAGCTTTTATGAGTCATGAAAGCTCATCTGTGCCACAAATTTTGCTAGTCTGTAAGGTGCCACTGGGCTCTTGCTGAGCTCTGGCCTCTACCATCTTAGTAGGACTCCATGTTTAGGCCAGCTATGATGACTGAGAGGTGAGCTGAAAGAGGGGGATTGGCTCTGTGGAGAAGCAAGCAATGGGGGAAGTCCTGTTGTGTGGTTCTGGATTGGGGGTGGCCACTTGATCCCTGCATGTCAGCATTGGGGTGATGCAGTCCAGATAGGGCTGTTCGCATGTGCACACACATTATTGGGGGTTTTGAGAATGCATGGTAAGGGAGTGACCACAGAATGAGATTCTGATGTGCCTGAAATGGAAACATTAAAGAGACTTAAATTTCAACGTCACAATTAACAGGATTTTTCAAAATGCTTTGTGATTTGTGTTTTTCTGTTTGAGAGTGAAAATCAGAGACTGTATTACTTGTTCTCACCATTTTTTTACAAAAGAAATTAGCAATTTCAAATTTTGTGTTTTTCATTCTTCCTAAAATGCATTTATGTTTGAAAATTGGTGGGCGCATGGGGGGTGGGCAGAAGGTAGCCTCGCCTAGTGCACAACCAAACCTGACACTGGCCCTGTCTGTTTCTTTTTGCAACTCAGGAAACAGCCTGGAGGAAGTGGAGGAAGAAGGTCCCTGACAACATTCCCCTTAATCCTGAGGTCTTAAGGGCCCTCATGAATCAACAGGGTCTAGGTGTTTAATGGGGCTTAATATCAGATAAATTTGAACAGGAATCTGACCCAGCTGATTTTACCTCATTTGTGTATGTGTAAAGTGCCATCAAATCCCAGCTGACTTATGGCAACCCCATTGGCTGTCCCTTCCTGGACAAACCTTCCTAGAAGTGGAAGGGATGAAAGGGCTATTGAACAGAACCACCATCTGAAATCAAGACTGTTCATCATGCCAACTTTCCAAAGACCACCTTATGCAATAATTCAAACCATAGTACAACACAAGCTGATACTGCCATATTTACTCAAAAAAAGATAACCCTGAATGTAAGACAACCCCCCCTAATAATATTTTATACATGCACAAATATTTGACATCAGTGTAACTTGCATGCAAATGTAAGACAACCCCCCTCCCTTTTTGATGGCCTGTGTGTGTTAAGTGCCATCAAGTCACTTCTGATTTATGACAACCCCATGAATTAATTATGTCCAGAATGTCCCATCGTTAACAGCCTTGCTCAGGTCTTGAAAACTGCGGGCTTCCTGGATTGAGTGAATCCATCTCATGTTGGGTCTTCCTCTTTTCCTGCTGCCTTCCTAGCATTATTGTCTTTTCCAGTGACTCTGGTCTTCTCATAATGTGATCAAAGTACAATAGCCTCAGTTTAGTCATTTTGGCTTCTAGGGACAGTTCAGGCTTGATTTGATATAAAACCCACTTATTTGTCTTTTGGATGGTCCATAGTATCCATAAAATTCTCCTCCAACACTACATTTCAAAGGAATCAACTTCCTTCCTGTCAGCTTTCTTCATTGTTCAACTTTCACACCCATACACAGTAACGGAGAATACTATGGCATGAATTAACTTGGTCACCAGCAACACATCTGTGCACCTAAATATCTTTGCTAGGTCCTTCAGGGCTTCCCTTCCTAGTCTCGGTCTCCTTCTGGTTTCTTGGTTGCAGTCTCTATTATGAACTGAGATCGAGGCAGCTCTTAAACAAGGTGATTTCTTTATTCAGCTCATAACACAGGACAAACATAACACAGAACAAGCCAACTTTATATGTTTTGAATTGGTAAAACCACACCTCTAAAACAGCTAAAGTCCAATGCAAGGTTTTGGTGCTAACCTTCAAAGCCCTATGCAGCCAGGGACCTGCATATCTTTGGGAATGCCTCTCCCCTTATGTGCCCCACAGAGCCTTATGCTCCAGTGATCAACATCTTTTAGCTGTCCCCAGCCTGAAGAACATCTGATTAGCCTCAACCAGGGCCAGGGTTTTTTCGGCCCTGCCTGGTGGAACAAGCTCCCACTTGAGATTAGGGCCCTGAGAGATCTGTTACAATTCCACAGGGCCTGCAAGAAGAAGAGGAAGAAGAGATTGGATTTATACCCTGCCCTTCACTACCCAAAGGAGTCCCAGAACAGCTTACAACCCTTTCCCTTCCCCTCCCCACAGCAGACACCCTGTGAGGTAGGTGGGGTTGAGAGAGCTCTCCCGAGAACTGCCCTTGAGAGAACAGCTTTGAAAGCACTTATGATGTCCAAATCCATCTTGGCCTCCCTTGCTGACAGTGCTGATTTTCTTAATCTAACATACTATCCAACTGTGCCACTCTGAAATGCTTCTATCCCAGCTTTGTTATCAAGGCAAGCTCACTCTGGTTTAATTTAATTTAATTTAATTTAATTTGAATTTTATTATTAATTTCTATTTATTGTTATTTTACTCATGGTCTTTATGTGACTTTGTAACCTTCCCTGAGCCCACTCGCGGGGAGGGGAGGATAGAAAATAAATAATTAATTTAATTTAATTTAATTTAATTTGAATTTTATTATTAATTTCTATTTATTGTTATTTTACTCATGGTCTTTATGTGACTTTGTAACCTTCCCTGAGCCCACTCGCGGGGAGGGGAGGATAGAAAATAAATAAATAAATAAATGTATCTTATTTTGGAATTGGTATGTAGATTTAGTCTTTCTAGTCTCTGGACTATTGTTTTGTTTTCCATATTTGTTTTGTTGGCATATTCTTAGTAAGATTTTGATGGGCTCTCTTTCTGTGACTTTGAATAGCTCTATTGATATCTTCTAGCTCTACTGATATCTTCTCCAAAAGATTCTACTTTGATGGAATCTGATATCTATTCATCTCTTCTGTATAGTTTTTCAGTGTATTGTTCCCATCTTTTCCTTATTTTATGCTGTTCATTTAATGTATTTCTGTGTTGATTTTTCAGCATGTCTTTACATTTCCCTTTGATTTCTTGAATCTTGTGGAACAGATCTCTTGTTCTTTCTTTTGTGTTGTTCTATTTCTTTACATTCATCTATTTTTAGAAATTTTAAGAGTTTCTTGACTGAGTCTAAACTCCTTACAGTATTGCTCTCAGCTTCACCAACACACACAAACCTCCTCACCACACTGAGGTGTGCATCCCAGAGGGAATGTTAATAGCATACCAGTGGGAAAACATCTAGTCTTCTATTTGAGTAAATACTATAGGTGCCCTTGCATAAAATGTCTTGGAAAACAAGTTCTGAATGAATCAACTATATAGTTCCTTTCTCCGTAGTCAGAACCACAGTGCAGAAATAGATTGTGGGCACTTGGTCATGGTCTCTAAGGCTTAAAGTAGGAACCTCTGTGCTGAGCCTGGCAGCTAATATCATCATATCAAACTTCAGATCCTTCAGCAGCAAAGGAAGTAAAGGCTGTGGTCACACACACTAAATAATCCACTCTCAATCCACTTTCAGTGCACTTTTCAACTGGATTTTACTGTCTGAAATGGCAAAATCCAGTTGGAAAGTGCATTGAAAGTGCACTGAAAGCAGATTATTTAATGTGTGAGACCGCAGCCAAAAATATATCAGTTCTGGTCACCACGTCTCAAAAAAGATATTACAGCATTGCAAAAGGTGCAGAAAAGGGCAACTAAAATGATTAGGGGCATGGAACATCTTCCCTATGAAGAAAGTTTAGAGTTTAGGGCTCTTTAGCTCGGAGAAATTACAATTGAAGAGTGACATGATAGAGGTTTACAAAATTATGCATGGCATAGAGCAGGTAGAGAAATAAGTACTTTTCTCCTTGTCTCACAATACAAGAACTCATTGGCACTCAATGAAATTAATCAGCAGTAGGGTTAGAACAGATAAAAGGAAGTTCTTCACCCAGAGAGTAATTAACATGTGGAATTCACTGCCACAAGAAGTGGTGGCAGCTACAAGCATTAGAAGAAGAGCTGGTTTTATACCCTACTCTTCACTACCCAAGGGAGTCTCAGAGTGGCTTACAATTTCCTTCCTTTCCTCTCCCCAGAACAGACACCCTGTGAGGTAGGTGCAACTGAGAGAGTTCTGAGAGAGTTCTGAGAAAACTATGACTGACCCAAGGTCATCCAGCTGACTTCATGCAGAGGAGTGGGGAATCAAACCTGGTTCTCCTCTTAACCACTACACCAAACTGGCTCTTAACAGGACAGACAGCTTCAATAGAGGACAAGATAAACATATGGAACAGAGGTCCATCAGTGGCTATTAGCCACAAAGTATAGATGGAACACTCTGTCTGGGGCAGTGATGCTCTGTTTTCTTAGTGCTTGGGAGGCAACAGTGGGAGGACTTGTGGAGTTCTGGCCCCACTAGTGGACCTCCTAATAGTACCTGGTTTTGGCCACTGTGTGACACAGAGTGTTGGACTGGATGGGCCATTGGCCTGATCCAACATGGCTTCTCTTATGTTCTTATGTTGTTATCCATTCTGGTGAACAATAGACCACATGAAGTTTCTTGACTGGCCAGGCCTAGTCCTCATACTAAGAATGCATACTTTGCCAGTTATTTAAAGAGCATCTGTTGTTTACATTTACAAGTAGTTTGCCAGCTATACTTAGGTGGCGAGTACTAATCTGTGTTAACAACTGTGAAAATGGAATTGATAGTTGTTGCAAATTAATATTCACAGAACAAAAGGGTGCAATCTCAAATGTGGGTGATGTCTTTTCTATAGTGGCTCTGCTGAGACTTGTGGAGGAAAGAGGTTGTGGTCCATTTGGCTGAACTCAGCTAATCTTTGTAAGCACACTTTATGAAGAATATATTTGGAAATTCTTCCTAACAGTTTTTCATACAATATAGTTAAGATGAGATTATATATATATAATTTTAAGAGGTACAACATCACACAATCTTTTGAATTATGTGGAAATCATCAAAATATGTCTCTCACAATACAGTTCTGTTTAGGTTAAAGGTTTGCATACTGTTGATCACAAAAGATGCTCCAATAAAGTGTAATGCCTTGGTGTAGTGGTTAAGTACGCGGACTCTCATCTGGGAGAATCGGGTTTGATTCCCCACTCCTCCACTTGCACCTGCTGGATGACCTTGGGCAAGCCATAGTTCTGGCACAGCTGTTCTTGAAAAAGAGCAGTTTCTGTCAGAGCTCTCTCAGCCCCACCTACCTCACAGGGTGTCTGTTGTGGGGAGGGGAAGGAAAAGGAGTTTGTAAGCCACTCTGAGACACCTTTGGGTAGTGAAGGGTGGGGTATAAATCCAATTGTTTCATAATAATCCTAAAATTGAGACTGGGCATTATGTGGGATACAAACTGATATGGAACATCAAATGCAGTCTCATACAAAGACTGAATGTTTGGGATTGCACAATGAAGAATAGCTGCTCCCACTTATTATATTCAGTGGCACCAACTGAGAAGTCTTTCAACACCTTTAGAGGATTTGATTTTCTGGAATAATACTGCAGGTTCACTATATACTCTTTATCAAATCATCTGAAAGATAGATAAAATAGAAAATACATAATGTATTACCATCTGGAATTCTAACCGTTAAAAATTCTAAATGATAGTGCTAGATAATAAATGTCAATATTTTTGATTCACACTCTGCTAATAAGTATTCATCTAAAAGAGATCCTTCATAAAGTTTTGTATATGTATTACCAAACATAAAGTTATGCATATATATATTACCAAACATCAAACCAAGTAGGAGAAAATGCCAAAATGTTGGAAAGTATGTGCAGAAATCAGCATAGTATTTAGACATGTGGTGGTCATTGTGTCGACCCTTTGGATAGGAGTTTTAAATGGAATGGAATGCATGCTAGGGATATCAGTATCTAAACCTTCTAAAATTGTGTTATTGGAATTTATGCAAAATGTTGCTTCTAAAATAAGACATCCTATGATTGCCAATATGTAAATAGCTGCAAAAATGATTATAGCTAAAAACTGGTGTGTTGCCAGAAATCTTTAAATCAAGGAATGTATTTAAAAGGTCTGGCAAATTGTAAAATTGGCTAAATTAACAGAATGTATACATTTAAAGAATGGAAGACAGTCAGTAAACTGATGTTTGCATTTATTTAAAAAAGTTTTATACAGTTTTTAAAATCTATACCCAGTTTGCAGATTGAGGTTCATATGGTAATTGCTATTCTCTTCATTAAGATTTGTAATTGCAGCTATTAAAGCTTTTGTTTTATTTTACTGTAATTTGGGAAAAAATAAAAAATAAACAGTGGGGCAATTAGGTAAAACCAATTTACGCCTTTGAAAATAATGCTCTCCCTTGGTGGAGGATCCAGCTACTAATTAACTATTATAGCCTGCAAGTCTGTGCACATTTACTTTGGAGTAAGTCTGATTGAACGTATGTAATTTATTTATGAATAAATGTTCAGGATAGCACTGACTGAGTTTAGACATTATGAAATCATGAAATTATCAAGGGGGAAATCTGAGCAACACAATGGGAAATATACTTTCAAATGTAAGCAAAAAGTACTCTTTAGATAATAGGCAATGTACACATTCCATTTCCAAATGTATCCCTCCCTGCTGCTACTCTTATAAGTTACGGCTAGTTAAGGACGGTTCTCTGGTCAAGCAAGTGGTAGGATAGCACAATATGGGAGGAGACAGTGCACCACAGAGGCTCAGCTAGCTCCTAGCCATCGGTGGCATGGGAACAGATGGGCTTCTCCACCTAAGCTTGTGCTGCCACTGCCCGGGTCCAAGCCAAGTCACTGCAAGGGCTTGGCTTTGGCCCATCCAATGGTGATGTGGGCCTAGGAGGGGAGGGGTATACCTTGCTTTGAGCTCCAGAATATCTTGAACCAGCTTTGGATTTGGTGTTGTTGCTGGATGTAAGGCTATATGTGTGTGAGAGCTTAACCACATGTTTCCAGTTTCTGTCAAACTAGCCATACACTGGGAGTTCCATGTTTGGAGTCCCCAGTGATTTTTGTAACATAATTGTCAGGCACATGGAGACATGAATTTGATCACAAGTGTGGCACATTTTCATGACCTGAAATGGTCCCATGATGCCACTATTTGTACCAATGGGGAAACCTACATGCATATGTATGTTTTTCTCAGCAAGGCCAAAACTAGTATGGGACTCCTGATTTTCAGTGGAAAAACTGGATGAAGAGAGAGAAAAAATTAAATGCTCCTTACTCCACTGCCTGTCTGCCCTTATAAACAGCATTCTTAGCCCTTCTGTTCTGGGGAGAGGGAGGGAGAGGGAGGGAGAGAGAGGGGGAGGGAGGGAGGGAGGGAGGGAGAGAGAGAGAGAGAGATTATTGAAACGATCACAGAATTATACAGCACATATAGTTGCACCCTGAAATATATGCCTAGAGACCTTCTTCCCTGATATTTCCCCTCTGTCTGATTTTTTCTCTTCCCTGCTTTCATTTTGAGTCCAAGGAGTGCAGAGCTGAGCTGGGGGCTTGATGCTTTTTTGGGGTTTGTTTGTATGCTGCTTTGGAATTTTCAGTCTGTAACCAAATAAACAATGCCTTAAATTTATCACTGTAATTGGTGTCTAAGGTATTAAAATGCTGCTTTATTGTCACTTTGTTACAGTCAATGTGTGTGAGGTCCATGATTTTGTGTACACATCCTTTTCCAATAAATGGATGGGATACAACCATGTTAATAAAGTGTTCAAACAATGGATCAAAATAATGAGAAGAGATCTGATGCTCCTTTTTTTAAAAAAAAATTAATCTATCGCTGCAGTGTTTATGCCTGATGTCACATGACTAAGAGCTGACACTTTTTGACACAAAGATGTGTCAGTAAAAGCATAGAATCATAGAATGTTAGAATTGGAAAGGACCTTGCAGGTCATCTAGTCCAACCTCTTGCACTCTGCAGGAACATAGCCGAAAGATAGCCCTAGAACATACCCGAAAGATTGTCGTCCAGCCTCCACTTGAAAACGACCAGCGAACGAGCATCCACCACCTCCCGAGGCATGTTACATTATGATGTGCTTTTTCTCCTTCATTGCACAACTGACTGAAATAGGATATTAAATTATCATATAAGTTTTCCTAATTAAATACTTCCATAAGTAGTACATAGAAGAGACAAGTGGAGCACACAGCGTGATTGGTGCCCAGTTTGTATTCCTTTGGGTGCTGGGGAAGACATTTTTAAAATTATCCCTGCAGTTACATTTAGCTATCTTAATTTTTTAAATTGTTTTTGGATGTGGTATTAAAGACTCTTTTTCATGCTTTTAGAAAGATTTTTATGGTCTTCTCCTCTTTTAATTTTGTATGTTTTATGCTAGTGTTTTACTTTTAGATGTGTCTTTTTTGCATTTTTATTGGGGTTTTTTATTATATATCTACCTTATTGTTCATTTTGTGAAATGTCTCATCTATAGTCTAATAGAAAGAATATAACTATTCCATATAAATAGACAGATTGTAAAGTTCATCATGCTTCCTTTGAGCTGGCAAAGGATCAATTGATCCCGAACTGAAGTTGTAATGTGGCATCATTTGCAGCTAGGGTGATACACACACAGGTTCTGTTCACAGACCATGCAGAACTTGCTTAAATTCAGATTGGGACCCACTGTCACAACCAACACCAGAAAGCTGCTGTGGGAAATGAGGGCACTTCTGCTCTACCTTCTGCTCATGTTCTACTGGATCCAGCTTGTGCTAAAATGTGCATGGGAAGCGGTAGAATTGTGATTGAGTTTAGCTGACATTTTTGTATTTTAGACTTGATTCTAGGTTTGGATGTTTGATGATTTTGTGTGTGTGTGTTTTGTTTTACTGACATTCTCCATATTTTTCCCATTGCTCTTTCCTTTGCTCTACCATTTCTAAGTAGAATCTTCAGGGAACAGAGCTTTGTATTTTTAAGTAGAGCACAATGGGATTATTTTGCCAGCAGGATGGATATCACTAATGGAGTTACATTATTATGTCCTTCTTCCTTCCATTACTCTCTGCCAATTACTGCCTGCTTCCATCTGCTCTGTGCTGTCAAGATTGATTGTTTCTTCTTCCCGTATAGGGTTCTTCTCCAACTTTCCCTTATCTTGAGCCAGCTGAATTTATAAATCAATGCAACTGATAACTAATAATTACATGAAATTAGGCAGAAACAAAGCAGATATTGAAAGCAAACTTTATGCCCCTGATGTTTCATTAGTTTTTAGTTTGACATGTTTAGTCACATATGTCTTAGATAGAATGTTAACCTATCTAACAGGTTAAATGTTAACCTATCTATTTAATAGGCACACCAGAGTAGTAACCAGTTACTAGTGATGGACACAAACCCTCTCACGAACTAAAGTTCATGATGAATTCTGGCTGGTTTATGGTTTGCAAAGTGAAGTTCGTGGCAGGTCAAACACTTGCCAGTTTGTGCCAGTTCATGAAAGGATATATTTCCAGACAGACTGTCTCCACTCAATCTAAATGTTTACCGAACTTCAAAGCATGGGGGGGGGGGTTGGGAGGAGTGGGGGGGGGGGGGGCACCCAGCTTTTCTATGGACATTTGGACCGCTTGTAGCCAACTGCTCTGAAGTTGGTCATGCAGGGTGAGAGGGAAGGCTCTGCTCTATACACTCCTGAACCTTCTGAACCTGCACCTGTCATTTCACCAGAAGGCACTTTCCTTGGAAGCACCTTCTTCGGGGGGGGGGGGGCTGTAACTCAGACCCCATAAATTCAATCCTCACCAAATGTGTAGGACAGGTAGAGGAGAATCAGCCAGATATCTCCTGTGAGTTTGGTGTTTCTAGCTTGCACAGGATGTGTTCTATACACTCCTGAACATTCTGAACCTCCACCTGTCATTTCCCCAGAAAGCACTTTCCTGGAGGTACTTTCTTTCCTGGAGGTACTTTGTTTCCTGGAGGCACTTTCAGACTCTGTAAAGCCAATCCTCACCAAACGTGGAAGACAAGCAGAGGAGACTCAGCTGGAGATCCCCTGCGAGTTTGGTGTCTCTAACATAACAGGGTGTGTATGCTGTTCTACCACCTCACAAACCTCATGAACTGAACCAGTTCATTTGGCCCCTAAAGGTTTGTGATGTTTTGTGGTTTGTGAACCAGGCATGCCATGAACCATGAACCAAACTGAACCACATTTTCCCAGTTCATGCCTATACTGTTACTCTGAAATTTTTGGATATAAACCATGTAGCCTTAATATTCATATTTATTTCTGATGGTGATATAGCAAGATATGGATAAAGCGCTAGATGGGTACCTAGGATTTCCTACATTCCATTCCTGTACAGGTCCACTTAACATCTCCTCTTGGAGTTGTTTGCAGAGTGGCTGTTTAGTGCACAGAGAAGTGGAAGGAATCAAAGAATACAAAGTATTTTGTTTTAGGAACATTCTGATTTTAGCGTCTCCCAGATCAGACGCATCCCTTCGAGCTCTGATGAGGATGCACTGAGTCATGGTGGACAGGAGGGGTCTTGGATGATTCTGAGCCTCCCTGGAGCTCTTGCAGGGGGCTCTCTGCCTGGGGTGCAGAGGGGTGCATCTTCCAAGGTGAAGGCCAAGGAATTGAGGCTCCCTTTACCCCAAGAGGTCCTGCCACCGCGAAGCCATTATGGCATCTAGAGCTGACTGCCGGATGGAGTGGGCAAGACATCAAGCATAAACACATTCTTACTACACTTCAAAAGCGATAAACTAGGAAGAAGAATGGCGCTGGAGAAGAAACCTCTTACAGGAACTACCCAACCAACAACTCCTACCCGAATGCCAGAAACAGCTACTGATTTCTCCAACATGTTTGCAACAGCACTGCGCCCTCTACTGGGGCCGATGTCTAATATCAACAACAAACTCGATGGTGTTCAAAAGCAACTGATGGGAATTGACAAAAGAGCGGATAAGACTGATATAGCCCTTAGGAAAGTGGAGGCAAAAACAAAACATATTAAACAGAAGCTGGAAGAAGTGGAAAAAGAGCAAATTTTTGATAAAGGACAATTGTTCCGGCTACAAATGGAGAGATCAATGTACGTCCTATGCTTCCAGGGTATCCCAGAACAGAAAGGAGAAAATTTAAAAGAACTATTGTCAAGCATTAACACCAGTGATGAAGCTTAAACAGGATCTATTACAAAATAATAGGGAATTGGCCTGGACTTTATTAAGAAAAATAAGCTACCTGGTGAAATATTTGTTAAATTTTCCAAAAGATCTACTAGAGATGCAGTCTTGAAAGCAACATCTGGGAAAAATCTGAAAGTTAAAGACCAAGAAGTGAGAATCTTAAAAGATATTCCATTTGAGGTGCAAAAACAAAGATAGCAATACAAAACTTCCTTCCTACAAAATAACTCAACCCCCTACAGATGGATATTCCCAGAAGGACTTCTTTTTAATTATAATGATAAGAAGATCAGGATTGACTCTGCCCAGAAAGCTGAAGACTTTTTGGAACAACAAAAAAGCCCGATGAAAGGAAAAATAAGGACAGTATCCAAGAAGAAGAGAAAAGTGAATGTGAATCAGAAGACACTTCAAGCAGTTCTGTTAGTACCTCTGAGGTATCGGACTTGGGAAAAGGAGAGGCTGCCCCTAAATTACTTAAAGTTCAACTGAAATACAAGAAAAATAAATGTGAAAAATAAACAAGAACAACAAAACATAATGGACTATAAACTACCTGTAGATTAGCGTTAATGGCTCAAGTCAGATTTATTCAGGAATTAAGACATTAATCACAGAGCTTATATTTTACCATAAGGTTTTGTAAGAATGATAAACAAGACTGTAACTTTTGAAATATGATCCTTGCCTTAGTTTAGTTTTTTAGTCTTAGTGATTATCCATTCCCCCTCCCTGTAATTGTGTAGTGTATAAAAGTAATTATAGTGTATAAAATTGTAGCGTAGTGTATAAAAGTAATATATATAAAAGGAACTAAGAGTGTTTCACAGAAATAGGAAGGAAGCCTGAGATTGGGGACAAAGAAGGAAATGACATTTAGCAGAAGGAAGAAGCAAAACATACTTATCTGACTAAAATCAACTGCTTTCTCCATGGTAGTCCTCACGTTCTGGAACTGTGATATAGGGGATTTCCCACATGGGTGTAGGGATGTGTCTTTTTTAAAATGGAAAATTAAATGAATTCATTTCCTTATTTTTTAATGATGAAAACAGATGGGGGGGAAACTAACCGAATGAAAAATCACACTCATTTATATGCTTTTTTGCTTTTCATTATCAATGTATCTAATTTACAACATTTGTTTAAGAAATGAATGCCCTCAGTGGCTGTTGCTATGCAACTTTTATTTATTTATTTATTTAACATTCAATTTCTATACCGCTCAATCCCGGAGGCTCTGAATGGTTTACAGGGATTATTATTTTATTTTATTTTATTTCCTTCAATTTCCTATCCCGCTCACCCCCCCCCCCGGGACCCTGGGCGGCTTCCAATTTTAATTAATTGAAAAAGTCCGTCAGACGCAGCTCTTCTTAGGCTCGGACTACTTCGCGCTTCTGCGCATGCTCTGCAGCGGCCTCTGTCCAATCAGGCTCTGGCCTGCCGCATCGCCCCACCTCCGTGCCTCATCCGCCATTCTTTCCTCTGCCGCCGCCACACGTCTCCGCTCGTCTGCTCATCCGCCGTCGCACTACACTGGAGGTGGGTGCCCCCCTGCTCTAGTAGCAGGTCCCCAATTTACCTACTCGCCCTTTAATGGGCTTTCGGAATGCTGGGTGGACGTGAGCTGGGACATAGGGCCAGGAGCTCACCCTGGCCGCGGTGGGGATTTGAACAGTTGAAGTTGCTCGTCCAGATTTTTACTCGGCTCCGCAGCAGCTCCTTCTGGGGGCACTCCCATAATCCATGGCTGTGCGACATTTTTGCTGCATTGGCCTCCGTCCAATTGGTTCCAGCCCTGCTGCGTCGCCGCATTGCCGTGCTTCTGGGCCAATCCCCGCCCGGAAGATTGCTGCCTGGTGTTGAATCGCTGCCATTTTTTCCGCCGTTGCCGTCGCCAGCACCACTGCTCCTTCTTGCCATCAGCACCACCAGTCCTCCTCGCCGCTGCTCCACCGAAGGCGGGTGCCCCCCTGCACCTAGGGCAGGTACCCATTTATCTACTTGCTTGGCTTTCGAACCACTGGGTAGGTGGGAGCTAGGATAAAGGCCGGGAGCTCACCCCGGCCACGGTGGGATTCGTACGTAGATGTATTACCTGCAGGCTTTTTACTGCCTGCACCACCGCTACTAATCATTGCTAGTGTAGAGGAAGCTCAAAGGTTCAAATGATAATCTATTGATTATTGCTGACATTTCAGAGGTCTTTGAAAAAGGACTATGGGGTTTTCCAGGAATAAGTTGGCAAACTGTTAAACACTAAGCAGTATTGTAGAAACAGGTGTTTTATACCTCATTCAATGGTCAGAGAAAGGAATTTCCTAATGAACAGGTATTTTAGCCCCAAGAAAACATCAGTGGACTTTTTAATGAGGATGGTACACTAACAAACTGTCAGAGCTGAGATTTATGTTTAAACTCTTTACTTCAAAGAAACGGATTCAGACATTCATAATGGTTTAATTTTAAATAAGAAAAAAATCAAACTAAACTCTTTTTAAAGTTTAAAATGCTTTAACATATAAATATTGAGTTATTGGAATCTATAAGCCATATAGCTGCCTTTTTAGCAGCTTATTATTTTAAGACAAAGGGACTGTTTACTTGCATAAAGAAATAGCTGGCAAGGAAGACATTGAAAGATGTCAAGATGATTAATAGAGTTGAGAAAAAGTACAAGTGTGTTCTCTGGAAAAGTATTTAAGTTCAGAAAAATCTTATTTCTGATTTGTTATATGCTTTTAAAAGTTAAAACATAACTTTTAATCTTTTGTCTATAGCAAAGAATAACTATTAAAGAATATATATTTCAGAATGTTTATAAGAAAAGAAAGCTAGCTAAATTCTTAATTCCCTAATAAGGAACTTTGCTTAAGACTAGCAAACTGCTAACAAGCAAAAGAAATGGAACATGGCCAATCAAGTATGTAGTCGTCTCAGAGTTCAGCCAGAAACTGAAGATTTCAACCATGTCAATTAAAAGGGCTAATTAAAATGCAGAACTTATATGTTATATGAGAAGGACCACTGCTGGCCCAAGTAAAATAGCATATTTTACAACACCAAAAACTTTAATTCAGATTTAATCTTTATAAAATTAACAAAAATCCTCTGATGGATTAAAATGAAGGGTTATAGGTAAAATCAAGATATCTATAAAAGCTTTATGTTATAGGGCACTTTGGAACATTAGGAAGTTCATATAAAAGGTTTAATTCTTTAGCATATCAGTATAATTTCATATTTTTATATTTTGTGTATCTTTACTAGAAATAAGCTTACAAAATGTTTAATTAATGATTTTTGAAACAAAGAAAATCACAGTACACATGTGCAAATGATGTCAATGGTGATGTAAAGTTGGGAGGAGCAACAAAAGCATATAAGCAAGATCCCTGCTGTTACTCACTGGACTTCTGAGCTGAAGTTTTGGCTGTATGTCCCTTATTCAAATAAAACTCTTTCTACCTTTTACTGTCGGGATATTTTCTCTCACTGTGTGACTGAAATTGGCTAGCTAGCCACACAAGTCAAAGAACCTTAGCGCCTTCAGGACGTTGCCTTCACTAGTTTTCATCCTTTGGTTTCTGTCAGCAAAAGGTGAGGTGAGGGAGCAGAGCCCTTTCCAGGGCTGTTTTGGTCTTTCAAGAAGGACGTATTTATTTATTTATTATTTGCATTTCTATCCCACCCTTCCCGAAGGCTCAGGGCAGCTAACAAGGCATATCACTAAATAAAACAATAAAACAATACAAAATATTAAAAGTACATCACAGTTAATAAACAATTTTGGTGCTCCTCTAAACCAATTCCAAAGTTACAATTTCTAAAAGCAAGATGGCCGTCCCCTAAACTTCCCGTTCTCACCCGTGATGTCCGCGTCATGAATATCCATATACAGAAATTATGGGGCATTGGTGGTACAGGGCTAGGCCTGGCCACAGCCACCAGGCAACTTTACCACTTGACTTGTATGACTGGCTCTGACCAGTTTGCTGAAGCCACCCCAAGAAAGTAGTGGTCAGAGTTTTGGACTATGATCTGGGAGACCCAGGCCAGAATCCCCATTATGCCATGGAAGTTCACTTGGTGACGTTGGGCCAGCTACAAATTCTCATACTAATCTATCTCACAAGGTTGTTGTGAGAATAAAAATAGTGGAGGGGGAAATCATATAAGCTACATTGGGTCTCCATTGTAGAGAAAGGTGGGGTATAAACAAAGTAAATAAATAATAAATATAATGGAAGATGTGGGGTAGATTAAAGTTTGGTGAGTAGGCGGGAAGGAGAAAAGGATGCATAGAAATGTGAGAATATTGGTGTTTCCAGAAGGAGGAAAAGAGGAAATAGTATGGTGAGGGCGAAACAGGGGGAAGTAAGGGCCCAGCACTGCACAGACCTTTCCCAGGGAGAAACTGCCAGGTGGAGGGCAGGAGGGAAAAACTAAAGACGAGGGGGGGAGATAAAGGTATGTTTTCTGGTGGGTGGGAAGGAGAAAAAGAAGCAGAAAAAGGATACTGTCTGTGGGGGCTTTCAGGGAAAAGAAAGAAAAAACAATGGGAAGAGGAAAATGAGAGGCCTCCTCACAGGTCTTTGCAGGTCCCCCACTTGTTTTCTCTGTTGCATTTCATTAACAATACGAAGCAGTGCAGTGGAAGCATTTTGCATGGGATACATTGATGAGTAGTGTTTCAACTGCCTCTACAATGGGAACCTGTTGTTCTACAACCCCCACATTGAGCAGAAAATTTTATGCCATTTGGATGCAAACCAAAGGTCATTTTTTAGAAAAAGAGGTGCAGGAGCTCATTAGCATACCTCATTAGCATAACGTATTTGCATATGCCACACCCCCTGACATCACTAGAAGTGTGTCAGAAGGCAACACCCACGGCTCAGGTTCCACTGGACTGTTTTGGATGCTAGCTACTGGGGGGGGCATGCAGATCTGTCCTCGCAGAGGGAGAGCTTGTACCCGAATAAAACTTGGTCGTAAAGGTGCCACTGGATGTTTTGGGTGGGGGGGGGGGAGGCTCTGCAACTTACCTGGCTGCTTCTTGCTCTGACTGAGGGCTGCTGGGAGCAGGGGGTGGGGCTTGTTACATGTACCCACCCCCTGGGCTCTTTACTGCCGGAGCTCTACTCCTGTGCGCTCCTGCAGGAAATGACCCCTGATGCAAACCAACAATGCTACTGACTGAGGAACACTGGCTGGTTTCCCATTGAAATCAGTGGAAAATGAATGGCAAAATGTGGAGGTGAATAACTTAATTAAAAATGGGGGAAATTAAAAAAAACCCAGAAAATCAAGATAAATTGAGAGTGCTTAAAAAAAACACATAGGAAACAAGTGGCCCAATTTTGTTCCATGCATGCCTTTTTGCAGGAGGCAGAGTGGGTATTTTTGGTTGGTTGGTTGGTTTTAGGAATTTGGGAAGTCAGTAAGCTCACAGAGGCTGCATATTGTCTAATACAAGGGGCTGTTTTAATAAATGCAACCAAGGACAATACAATTACACAGGCTTTTTTCTGGGAGCTCCTTACAGCGGTGAGGGCACCCCCAGGGCCTTGTTCCACAACACTCTCTTTGTTCTGGCCTACAGTGAAGCCAAGCTCTCTGAGCCGTCTTTTTCTTACCTTTAATATTAACTTAACTTACTGAGTTATGTCTGCCAGGTCTAATGATCAGTAATACTGGGTGTTTATACTCTCTTCCCTTAGAATGCTGAGAATGACAAAAGATATCCCTGTTTACACCTGTATAAAGAAACCCAAGGCAATTAGGAAATACCTTTCAAAGGCTGGACCAATAGCCATCTGACAAAATCACTTCTAGGACTCCTGAAGATTCTCGTGCATTTCCACTAAAAGGTCCCTCCCTATGTAGAAAGCAGAGGGTGGCAATACCAGATGGAGAAACAATCCATTGGAAAGATGCAGAAGTTATTTCTAACTAGAAGAGACTTTGACCGATTTCCCACAAGCTGCTGCTCTGCGCTCGCTCTTCTCTTTGCCCCGATTGTACATGTCAATTACACTCCATATGCTGCGTGGCCGCATTTTGCCCCGCAGCTTCGCCCGATTTCCCCCACGTCTACTCAATCCTGTTTTTTGAGGGGGGAATCGGGCAAAGCTGTGGGGCAAAATGTGGCTGCGCAGCACATGGTGTGAAATTGACACATACGATCGGGGCAAAGGGAAGAGCGAGCGTGGAGCAGCAGCTTGTGGGAAATCGGTCTCAATGTATTTGTAATGTATCCATATCAGACCGCATGTGCGGCCATTTCGCCACGCGGTCAGGCAAAGTGATCGAGCTTCGTTCTCAGTAACAATGGGACAAGTGGATCCTAGCCAGCACCTATCGGCAGGCTAGGCTCCTGGCCGAGAGCCTATGGAACTCTCGGCCACTGTAAATAGCCAATCACTTGTGTGTGGGTGTGTTTGGGGTGCAGGGCTGTGCACATATAAACCAGCCTGCGAGCTGGGTACTCTCATCTTGTTCTGAGCTGAAATAAAGTATGAGAGCTGAAATCACTAGTAAGTCTAAGTACTTTTCAGTATTTCAAATTGGGCATCAGCTGATTAGTTACATGAGCATTTTATTGCCAAGCAAATGAGTCTTTGGCACTCCCCCAACACTGACATGCTTTGCTCTAGGGCAGCATTGGTGTCACTAGTTTGTGGACTTTCACCAAATATAATTGTCTGTCATAGCTTAAGGTTAACCAGGCCAAATGTAATTGTCTTTCATAGCTCAAGGTTAACCAGGCCCCATTCTGACTCCTTCCTGCCACAGCTGAAATGACACTAGCAGAATAAGGATTTCTTCCATCATCAGAAGGCTGTCAGTAGCACTTCAAGTACCGTGTTGACTAGACTGGCTCTGAGCAAGGTTAGAGTCTTAAAGTAATTGACAAAAGAGCTGTGTTTGGCAATGTCTTTTTTCCCCTTTACTCTGCCATTCCCCTCCAGATATGACACATTTCATCCTCTATGGATTTCGGACTGCATCTGTGGCATCAATGTGACCAGCTCTCTCCAATTTGCAGCTTTCCAATTAATCAATTTCAGCTTGGCACTGGGAATCTGGGGAAGGCTGCTAGGTCCTTCTGTTGAGAACCACGTAAGTGTTTATTTTCTACAGTGTCTAAATGGGGGGGGGGGGTTTGCAAGTGATGACAAGTCATTAACAAGATCTTTGGTCTTTCATTTTATTATTGTCAGCTGTTCTCAAGCAATCAGTCATATATTTTAAAAAACACTAAAATGTAACAGCTTGAAAGGACCACAGCACCACCAAACAGCTTTTCAGTTATAGAAAAGGGAGCCAGAGAGTGGAAATAATCACAACCATGTCTACAGAATGGTTTTAAGGATGTGTCAGAGACTCTTATCACATTTTAACTCAACAGGACATTCAGCACTGCATATCTGGCCAGCATATTGCACAGGATGGATGAGTTGCCTTTAAAAATAATGAGCTATATATTTCCTGTTCTTAGCGGAAGAAGACAGACAACATAAACTCTGAAATCCAAACAGATTGCAGCTGGATATTTTCAGCAGCAGTTTTCAGGAAGCCATAGGAGTTACAGTCACCCCCAGTCAAGCCAAAACAACACACTTTTGCTTCACCCACTTTGAAGAAGAAGAGTTGGTTTTATACCCTGCTCTTCACTACTTGCAGGAGTCTCAGAGCAGCCTACAATCACCTTCCCTTCCTCTCCCCACAACAGACACCTTGTGAAGTAGGTGAGGCTAAGAGAGTTCTTAGAGAATTGTGACTGACCCAAGGTCACCCAGCTGGCTGCATGTGGAGGAGTGAAGAATCAAGCCCAGTTCTCCAGAATAGTTTCCACCCCTCTTAACCACTATATTAAGCTGGCTTTCTCTGTGTGCACAGCAAAGCTTATACTCTGAGTAAAGCTTTGTTGGTTTTAAAGGTACCACTGGACTCCAACTTTGTTTTTGTACAGAATGGAGTGGAAGTATTACTTTTCTTTACCAAAACACTATGCATTGATGTATTGTAGCCTAAAATCACACTAAATAAAAATTGACAACGAAGGAGGCTTTAACCCTGTAGAATGGCAACCATCTTTAGCCTTTGGATACATGATAAGCACCACTGGTACCATCATCACTATCCACATTCCTAGATTTCTGAGGGGCTATATACAGATCATAATGATGAATTTTTCTCATGCCCATGAAAGAAAATGCTTGTGAACCTATGCACACATGAAGAAAAGTCTTGGTAGGGGTGAGCACACTTGTAAAACAAGGAGCTGCAGGCTATGAAGCAATGTGAGAGATAGGAAGAAAGCAGCAGAGGTACACAAGCCTGAGAATGATGTTATAAAATCTTCATCTCCCAGAATGCAGTGGGTGCCTTGGCTTTTTTTTAAAATAGATTTTAAATTTTCCACAGAAGAAAGAAAGAAGTAACTACAGATACAGAGAAACACACCACAAATATAGAGCATGTACTCATTGGCTGATTTCACACTAGAGCTGCCTCGATGTTACGCCGCCGTTAGCCCCGATACTATTGGTCATTTTCACACCCGAAGCCGCGGGGCTGCATTTGACCCACGGCTTCGCCCAATTTCCTCTGCAGTTTTGTGATCCTCAAAAAACAGGATCACGAAACTGCAGGGGAAATCGGGCGAAGCCGCGAGTCAAAATGCAGCCCCATAGCTTCGGGTGTGAAATTGACCAATAGTATCGGGGCAAATGGCGGTGCAACATCAAGGCAGCTCTAGTGCGAAATCAGCCATTATGACTACTTCAGTTTTACATAGGTGGAATCATTACTTTTATGCACCTAGACCACTTTAACAATTTAAAGTGTAGTGCTTATCTCTATCCTCCGATATATATAATTCTATTTTGGTCATGGACTCCCCTGAACATTCCAACATGCTCCAAAATCAGTTCGCTCTCTGATCTGTCATTCAGAGGGTCTCCCTATCCACTGGCTGCTTTGCCTGAGTCCTGCCTCCAACATTCTAAACAGTTTGCTCTTCCTCTCCCCCCCACAGCCAGTCAGAACACAGAGGTCATTTGCATATGTGGCCTGATTCGCCTTTGCCTCGGAACACAGAGGTCGTTTGCATATGTGGCCTCACTGGCCTTTCCCTCCAATATTCTAAACAGTTTGCTGTTGATGTTCTGAGGTAAAATAAATTTCCCCTTAGTGTCTGTTGGGGGAAAACATGGTTGCAAATCTCCAGGTGAGGGCTGAAGATCACGCAGAATTACAACTGCTTTCCAGATGACAGAGATCAGTTCCCCTGGAGAAAATGGTGGGCTCTGTGTCCTTATATCTTGCTGAGATGGCCCCTGTATGACAGCCAATGTGACATAGCAGTCAGGGCTTCAGCTATTAAAACTGATGTCCAGATGACCCAGATCAGTTCTCTTGGAGACAATAGCTGCTTTGGGCAGTAGATTCTATGGCATTATACCCTGCTGAGATCCCTCCCCACCCCAAACCCTGCCCTCCCCAGGCTCTGCCCCTCAAATCTACAGGTATGTTCCAACCCAGAGTTGGCAACTGTGTAATCGGCTATGCTACCACTTTCCAGACCCTTGGAACCAAGAAAACATGGCACTGGAGGAGGTGCTTT
>NW_015164232.1:414818-449321 GCF_001447785.1 Gekko japonicus
AGCAAAATGACTTGAGACAGCCCTGCCTTATAGCTAAGCAGGAGGAAAGAAACATGGCTTGCCTCTCTCCATTTTCCGCTTCCTTCTGCCGCCCCACCAGCCACAGTCGGGACACTCATCTGGAGCTTCCTTCTAGATCTCGTTGTATTTCTTCCCACAACGGGCATTACTCGTAGTATATAATAATTCTGTTTTGGTCATGGACTCTCCTGAACATTCCACATGTTCCCAAATCAGTTGGATCCCTGATCTGTCACTCAGAAGCTGTCCCTATCCACTGGCTGCATTGCCTGAGTCTCGCCTCCAATATTCTAAACAGTTTGCTGTTCCTCTCCCCCCAATAGCCAGTCGGAACACAGAGGTCATTTGCATATGTGGCCTGATTGGCCTTTGCCTCTAACATTCTAAACATTTTGCTGTTGTTGTTGTGGGTCATAGAATGTTTCCTGAGGTAAAATACATATCCCAATTTTCCCTTTAACAGTCACTGGAGTTGCCAATATCCCTGTGGTGCCTGGAGATCTCCCAGAAATCACTGTGTTCTCCAGACACAGTGCATCATTTCCCCTAAAGAAAATTTCCCATCTATTACAATGGCTGCTTTGGGCAGTGGACTCTATGGCATTATACCCTGCTGAGGTCCCTCCACACCCCAAACCCTGCCCTCCCCAGGCTCTACCCCTCAAATCTACAGGTCCGGCCCTCACCAGCCTCCAGGCAGCACCTGGAGATCTCCAAGATCAGTTCTCCTGGAGAGAAGGGCTGCTTTGGGGGATGGACTCTATGGAATTATACCCTGCTGAGGTCCCTCCCCACCCGAAACCCTGCCCTCCTCAGGCTCTACCTCTCAAATCTACAGGTATTTACCAACCCAGAGTTGGGAAACCTGTAACTGGCTATGGAACTGCTTTCCAGACCCTTGGAACCCAGAAGACATGGCACCAGAGGAGGTGCTTTTCCACTGCATAATCCCAAATCAACATAAGTCAGGGGAGGAGGGAACCATACCCGTTACTATGAAGCTGTCCTCCCATACTATCCACTTGGGGCAGCAAAATGACTTGAGACAGCCATGCCTTATAGCTAAGCAGAAGGAAATAAACATGGCTTGTCTCCCTCTATTTCCTCCTTCCCTCTGCCGCCCCACCAGCCACAGCTGGGACACTCACCTGGGGCTTCCTTCTAGAGCTCATTGTATTTCTTCCCACAATGGGCCTTACTCATAATATCTTAATAATTATGTTGTACATTTTTAAAGATATTCTTCAATCTATAAAGTCTTGACCAGGTCTTCTTAAAGATTTCTTCTTTTTTATCTTGTATTTGTAGAGTTAATTTGTCTGTTTCCACTGTTTCCAGTAATTGATAAATTATTTATTCTTTTGATGGAACTTCTTTTTGCCAGTACTTTGCATACAAAATCCTAGCTATGGTTATAAGATGTATAATCATATAAGCATCTGGTTTCTAAAAATTATCTGGAATGATATTTAATAAAAACAATTCTGGTTCAGATAGTATAGTTGTTTCTAGATTTTTTTGCAATATCTCATTTATCCATATCCTTGGGCTTTAAAGACAATTACTACATACAGTGCAAGTAATTTTGAAAGGAAAAAAACCAGACTAAAACAAAGCCAAAGAGTAAAAAGCAATATATATAAAGCAAGTTACAGTCAATCACTGTTGTTAAAAAGCAACAATGTTCTCCTCCTGCCCCCTTTCTTCCAGACCAATCCATGCATGTTTACTCAGAAGTAAGTCCCACTGTGTTCAGTAGGGCTTGCTTTCATATAAGGACGAAAGCCATCTGACCACAGTCTCCCCCACACATAGTCTGGACAGTTTAAAACTTTCTATAGAAACTCAGGCCACACCATTTTCTGCACCTCCCTATTTTTTCCAGTCTGATGAATGCACGATTACTCAGAGGTGTGTCATAACGTATTCAAGCACAGTTTTAAAGAGGTATGACATTATCTCTAGATTATACCTATTCATTTTTGTGCTCATCATATTCCTAAACCTAAATAATTCCCTAAGTAATGCTCTCCTCTGATGCACATACAGAATAGATTCATGTCATCTCTCATTCCTTCTGTTTACTAAGCAAAACATGCCCACCTTTCAAAATTGGTTACAAAATCCACCCAATTACAAACCATCAAAGCAAACAGTTCTTCACAGAAGAAAACATTAATGTTACCTTTTGAAGGAAAGGGCTTTATTTTGTTCTTGTTCAGATACAGATTCAAATCCCTTCAGAATATCATTGTAAAGATCCACTGACTTTTTATTTTAATATTCACTGGAGGCAACCATGGGATTAGTTGCAGGAAATAAAGAAACATTGTTCATACCTGACAAGAAAGTAGCCACAACTCAACTTTGGGCCTTTCTTACGCAAATGCTGACAGAAATAAGTCTTTACCATCAGAATTTATAACCTGAGGTGGCTATTGTAATGGGAAAGGAAATGATCCCTTAATACTCATATCAATCTTCTGAGAAATAACCTGAATAATGAGTTACAATTGCAGGAGATGAAATTAAGACAAGAACAGTTAACTAAGGATCTAAAGGAACAGATAGCGTTTAGTGTGATGTTGGAAGCTTTAAATTGGACTTTGAAATCTATGCAAAAAGAGAGTGGGAAAAGAAGGAACTGGAGCATCAGTCCGGATAAAGAGAAGCCTTTTGATCATGAATAATATCAGAAGCAGTATCAACCTGACATTATTTGAAAGCGGGGGGAGAGGGAAAATTCTTCAGATAGAATTCTTGATGCAAATAGCTTTTGGAGCTTAGGGAGATAGTGGGAGATTTCCATTTATAAAACTACATAATCCCTCCAAATGATACCAACACAAATCAATTTACTGCAGTTTCAATTGGAAATTATGTCTAGAAATTTGTTCACATTGTAAAGTGGGGGAACTCTGCCCTTTTCAGCAATGTGAGAATGTTTCACAGATGTGGGGCAAAATACCAGATGGCTCATGCTCAGGTATGTGTTTTAGGTTTGCGATTGGGCAGTCCAGTTCTGCAGAGCTACTTTTCTTACCATGGCACTATGCTCAGATCGTGGCTGACAAAGGGGACAGAGTTATCTATCTCCCCAAAGTCCCAAAACAGTGTCTCTGGGTTCCTCTATGATACTGCGTACTGGGATCCTTGCTGGGCCTGGGCCCCTGGGACCCTTAAGTCCATTTCACCACATATATTTATATCAATTAAAAAAGAAAAACAGACATTGTCTTATCAATGCCAAGGCCCTCAGGTTTTGCATAAACAAGTTATTTATTAAGTTTCCATAACATGAATAGAAAAGGGTAAACAGTTCTCCCAGTCCCTGCTTTTCAGTGTCCTTCTTGGTTGCCCGTCTCTCTCTAGTTTCTGCTTTACTTTTGTCGCTCCCCTCTTGTTCCAACCCTTAATTAATCACTCAAGATGTAACTGCTATGCATGGTAGCTTACATGGAATAAATGTATGGTTGCCAGGTCCTTTGCTCTCACCAGCGGGGGTGGGAAGGAGCTTTCTGGAAGTGGGGGTGGGCTGATGTCACCACATGCAATGCCCCTGACATGATGATGTCAGGTGGAAGTGACATAATCACACCAGGGACATCGTGTGGTGATGCTCTGGTATTTGGGGCAAAACTCTATGGCAACCATAGAGTTCTGCCCAAAATACCAGAGCATCGCTGTGTGATATCCCCAGCATGATGGGGATGTCACTTCCATATGATGCCATCACACTGGGGATATTTCACCAGCTTGTGGTTGTTGGGGGTTAGGCTTCCCCCTGCCAGCCAACTGGCCGGTGGCAAGCAGGCACCTGCGAAATTGGGGACCCCCAGTTCTCACCTGGAGGCTGGCAACCCTAAAGAAATGCCTCATCCTGTATGTATTCTCCTAGTTAAGATCTGTTTAGAAATCCCATCTCTGGGTGACACTGAAATCTAATGCACCCTCCTTGTTGAATTTCTTTTCTAGATAAGCTTTGGCTGTCTCCTTGGGGACATTTAGGATATTGGTTAAAAAAAAAACCCTGCCAGTTTAAAAAGATTTTTATTTTGGCAGATCTTGAAGGGTGCTGGGTGTTAGAATTGTTAGAGGAAACTAATCTCAAATTATTTTATCCTGAACACAGCATATGCATCCCTAATTAGTTTACCTCTGGAACCAGCCTAAGAATTAGCTCTAAAACAAATATTGAATGTAATGCTGAAATAGTGAGATCAGTTCTTTCCTAAACTATTCTTTTACATCTTGGTCTTGTGGTATGTTTTCTTGAGAGTAGTCTCACTGAGTTCAGTAAGACTAACTCCCAGGTAAATTGGTACAGGATTGAAACCTGAAGAAGCGATCAGTAAGATAGCAAGGAATGGCTTCCTGTTAGCTGTTAAAATCAGAAACAGTGAGGTTCACAGTCAGTGGATGAGATCTCAGAAAGGTCTGAACCATGATTTTAGGGAGGTGCTGTGGATCTGTGGAAGAGCATCTGTTCTGCATGGAGCAAGCCCTAGGTACTGTCTCCCAGACTCTGCAGTTAAAATAATTAGGTAGTAAAAGGTAAAGGTTCCCTTGCTCGAAAGCCAGTCGAATCCGACTCTAGGGTTGCGGTGCTCATCTCCGTTTCAAAGCCGAAGAGCCAACGCTGTCCGAAGACGTTTCCGTGGTCATGTGGCCAGCATGACTAAACATCAACGCACACGGAACGCTGTTACCTTCCCACCGAAGTGGTACCTATTTATCTACTTGCAATTTCTTGCTTTCGGACTGCTAGGTTGGCAGGAGCTGGAACTAGAGATGGGAGCTCAGTCCGTCATGTGGCACCCGGGTCTCGAACTGCTGAACTACTGACCTTCCACAGCCTGCAGTTCAGTGTCTTAACCACTTGCGCCACCGCAGCTCCAATTAGGTAGTAGGTGATGTGAAAGATCTCTACCTGAGACCCTGGAGAGCCACTGCCAGCCAGAATAGACAGTATTGACCAGGATAGACCAAGGGTCTGGTTCAGTATAAGGCAGCTTCATGTGTTCGCATCGCTTCGTTTCCGCATCAAGGGTAAAACTAAGTGTGCTTCTACCTCACAGTACTAGGGGGGGGGGGCTTGGGAGGCTTTGTAAGTCATCATCACTCCAAAGATTTATTTAGGAGGGGGAAAGCAAAAGATTATTTTATATGGCTGAAGAAATCTGTGTGTGTGTGTGATTCCACCTCTTTGTAATATAAATAGTGTTACGAATTCAGTTTGTGAGCAGGAAAGGGCAAGAAATGAAGCTGCTTGGCAAAAATAAATGCTCTGAATTAAACCCGACAGGACGCCAATGCATATAAATCAAGTCCAAGGTAAATGACTTGAGGATTATGACACTGAGCTTCAGTAGTTTCTAACAGCTGTTTGGTTTGTTATGAATTATATTCTTTCATTGTAGAGCATTTTTCAGCAAGGAAAGTTGCACGAATGGAGGAGAAGCACATACAGCACTGGGCCAGGGCTCTGGGGCAAACTGATAATAGTGTAGCCACTGCTGCTTCTCAAAGCAGGCTGAGGTGTTGTGTTTTTTTTTACCAAAATGCATTAGTGGAAGGTGGTATGATATTATGTGAAGTGGCATCACCATACTGGCAGAAGAGTGCAACAACATTGTACTATGACCTGGTTTAACCAAGTATCCTGCCACGGCCGGACCTCTCCTCCTGGCAGGTGGGACTGGCAGGCAGGAGGGGGCCATGAGAAGCAATGGCACCTTGCTGTGCTACCGCACCACTGGCCCCAGCTCCACAGGGACTCGAGCGGTGCCTGGGGGTGCTTCCCAGGCCCGCGGCTGGAAGGGGCCGCAAGAGGCAATGTCGCCGCACCCCACCACCACACCTCCGAGCCTAGCCCCACAAAGGCTTGGGCACTGCCCGGGGATGCCCCCTGACCCCCACACCGCAGAGAGGCAGCTTGCCTCAGAAGGTCCCTGAGCCATGGACCCAGGGGTTGGAGACAGGCCCAATGGTTGGGAGCTCAAGGAGGGCACCAGGGCTGGGGGAGATGGGGGAGCAGCCCGGACCCAACCCACACAGCTCCTGAGAGCCAGGGCCAAAGACAGGGCCATCCAGATGTGCCTGGTTACAGCTCCGACACCTGTGGCCGAGCCTAGTGGGGGCCCCACCCCAGGGAGCAACCTTACCTGCCCTAGAAGCTGCCCCAAGCCAGGACAGCTGACAAGAAGCTGCCCCAGAGACATGGAGCCACACCCTGACAGGGATGCCGGAACAGCATACTGGGAAGAAAGGAGGGCGGAGCCTCAACCCTGGGCTTAAAGGGGTGGGGAGCCAAACCAATGGGAAAGAGACACAGGAGGATGGACAGGGGAGGGAGACCTATGGGGGAAAGGGGGAGGAGAAAGGGAAAGACCCACAGCTGGCCCCTCTGAAGCAGCAGAGGAGGATAGCTGGCAAGTGCCTGCAACAGCAGTCTTCACACCTGGCTCAGATAAGAAGGAAGAACTGCAAGCTGAAAGTCCTCCTGACTCACCCCCACATGTGACTCATTTAAAGGAGTGACTGCGGCAAAACTTAGCAACCAGGTGAAGAGAGGCCAGGTTACAGGGGAGACGCTCAGCTAGCCCAGAGTTCTAACAGGAGCCCGGGCAATTGTGCAGCTGGCTAATTGGTAGCAGCATATAACTCCACACTCTGGGCAGTACTCTTTGTGGAAGCAACAAGTCAGCTTTGTGCTGTTTGCATCCACTTTGGCTTGGCTCTTGCATCTAGACCTTTGGACCCCCTGGCATTGGACTTGGCTCTGTGTTTCTGGTTCCTGACCCCGGCTTGGCTTTGGACTATGCTTCTGGTTAGTGATTTTGGTCTTGGCTCTGTGTTTCTGGCTTCTGACCCCAGCTTGGCTTTGGACTTTGCACTGTGTTCTTGGCTCCTGACCTTGACCTGTTCTGGATTCCCTTTGACTGGAGCCCCAGCCCATGACAGTCTGCCTGCATGCCAAGAGAGAGGGATGTGTCTTCATAAAGTTTCATAAAACTATTTTAGTTTCCCAGAAGTCAGTACTTTATCCCGGTATTTGAATGTTTCCCTTGAGGGATTATAACTTTCCCTTTTTCACTCTTGAGGAGTCTTAGACTGTTTCCCTTTTCACATAAACCAGGGGTCCCTTCTGAGTTGAACGGTCTGAGCAACTGGTTAAGAAATATCCTTCTCTTTCTAGGAGCAATAATATTTTTCTGTTTGGCTAGACTGGCAGTTTCCAACCTCCTGTCCAGTCCCTTCTGTCAAACCTAAACCACAGTTCTGGTGACTATGAATAAACAGAATTCAGCTAGGGCTGACACTTAGATTTTAAAGTTCTGATTTCTGAACTTTTCCTCAAATATGGAGGTACAAAGTAAGGGCAAGCAGTTGTGTCCCTTCACTTCTCAAGTAACTTGTCTGTTTCCCTCGGACTGACACACACACTTCTCCTGACTGGCTTTTGCCAAGCCAAAGTCCAGACAATGATTGACTCCCCCTGACAAGACTGACAAGACTTTTAAAAACTCTCCTCAGCTGGTGCTGGCCAATTGGAGAGAATGGGGGTGCATGCAGGCAGCAGCCTGTCAATCAAAGTGCTTTACAGTGAGGCATTAACCCCTAACCTCCCAGCTCTCTGAATCTGATGCAGTAAGCATCTTGGTTTTGGAGGTCAGTTCATCACACTATCATCTTAGGACAATCCTGTGCCATATTATTGCATTTTAAGCCTAGTATAATGGATTTAGAGTGGATGAACTGGATTGGATAGCACTAACACAGACTGAGTTTAAGAAGAGCTGGCATGAAAAAGAAAGAGGACAAAGGGGGAGCAACTAGAAATGGAGAAGCACAAAGGAAGGAAAAAAACAAGACAGTTTGTGGGTAAGAGATAGGGAACAAAACTGGACCAGGTACTGCATGTGATATGGAAATCCTCCTGGATTTTTAATATGGTGGGAAATCACAAACTCATGGACCAAAACAATCCCTCTCTCCTTCTTCCTCTTCCCCCCACTCCAGACTGGGTGTGCTGGATGATGATTCAGCATGTCCAGTGTACTCTGGGAAATATAATTTCTGAGACAACCAGTGTGGGATGCATATTTCCCAGATGCCTCCTGACATGCTAAACTATTATCCAAGGCACCCCCTGCTGTAAAACAATGCACATTGGGAGAACTCCCCCCAACTTCAAGTATAGGCGTCTGAACTTGCTGAAACTGAGAGGGGGAAAAGATCTTGGGGTCATAGTGAATAGCTCAATGAAAGAGTCAAGCCAGTGTACTGCAGTGGTGAAAAGGGCAAGGTCTATTTTAGGGATTATTAGGAAAGGGTTTGAGAATAAAATGGCCACTATTGTAATGCCCCTGTATAGATTTATGGTCCGGCCTAATTAGGAATACTGTGTATAGTTCTGGTCACTGCATCTCCAAAAGGGCATTGCAGAGCTGGAAAGAGTACAAAAGAGAGCAATCAAGATGATGAAGGGGTTGGAGTGCCTTCCCTATGAGGAAAGGATGAAGAGTATGGGACTTTTCAGTTTAGAGGTTTATAAAATTATGCATGGGGTAGAGAGAGTTGACAAAGAGTAATTTATCTCCCTCTCCCAAAATACTAAAACTTGAGGGCATCCAATGAAACTGGCAGTAGGTTCAGGATGGACAAAGGGAAATACTACTTTACACACAGTGATTAAAATGTGGAATTCACTGCCAGAGGATGTAGTGATGGCCACACAAATAAACAGCTTTAAAAAGAGATTAGATAGATTCATAGAGGATAAGTCTATCAATGGCTACTAGCCATGGTGGCTGAGGGGAACCTCCACATTCAGAGGCACTAATCCTCTGAATCCCAAAGCCAGGAGGCAACATCAGACCTTGGCCTCTATGCCCTGTTGTTGGCCATCCAGAGGAACTGGTTGGTCATTGTATGAGACAGGATGCTGGACTAGATGGACCATTGGTCTGATCCAGCAGGACTCTTGTTATATTCTTATGTTGGGGGAAGAAGAAAGGAAGGAGGCAGGGAGATTATTTTCCTCCTTTGTGACCACTGTGGAAAGGGAAAACTTCCTGCTTCAGTCTGGCCACCACAAAGCAACAGCAGCAGAACATTAAGTAGGGGAGGGGGAGGGTGGGAAGGAAATTCTTCTCTAGCTGAGATTACATGACACACCATGCGGTGTGTGTGTGCAGTGATTCATGGGAGCTCCTGAAGCTCATACTCTGAGTTAAGGCACATGAACTTTGATGGCAACTACTTCTCATAAATCAGCAGCATTCCTTACTGAACAGACAGGAGCTACGCAGTGGCCATTTCACTTTTATCATAAGTTGACTTTTGTGATCTCTTAAAACACCCCTACTGGTTCATGCATATTTCATTACAGCTCTCCCAGCGATTTTGGCTGATTAACCTTCCTGGCCTATTCATTAGCTTCTGTTGGAAGAGCCCTCCCAACCCATCATCCAATGACAGTTGCCAAATCCCCCTTGAAAAGCAGAGCTGACATTGTGAAAAATGCCATCCCTCCGTCTTTCTCTTTGCCACTGCCTCTCTCATCAGCTTAGGAAGCATCATGGGCTGTGTGTGAGGTGGTCCCTTCATCATAAGGCTTAGAAGAATGGAGCATTGACGCTAGCACTGTCTGCACTGAAGCTGATAAACTGGGAACTTTGGTTTCCAGGGCTCGAAGGCTTAGTTTTGTGTTTCTTTTCTTCTTCTTTTTTACAAGCACTACATTCAGTCTGAAACAGCAGAGATGCTGGCACGCTGACCATTTTCCCAGGCACTGCCATTTTCATTCACACAACCAAACAGCCTATTTTCTATAAATTATCATCTAATTCTGTAAATAGAAACTCCAGCCTTTCCCTTAAAAATAAAATAAATCCAAACCCTAACTTACTAGTGTTGTGCTGTTATTGTTTCTCTTTCAGACATTAGCATGATTACTACGGTCCCAGGAATCCACCAACCCCTTTAAATTCCAGTCCTGCCCATGATAATTTGTGTGTGTGGGGAGGAATCATTTCATTATATAGGCTATGAAGGCTTTTCATCAAATGTTGGATGCAATTTTCATGTTACTCTGGGCTCATTTATTTTCTCGAGGAAAGGTTAGCAGCAATTATGAAGCAGATGACATTGTAATTCTTAAACTGTATCTTGCATTTGAGAGGTAATGGCATAGACCAGTGATCCTCCACTTGGGGAACAGGCTTACAGTGATTGTTGCAGGAAAAGCTCCAAGCCTATTCTGTTATTTGCCTTGATGGGGAGACCAATCTTTTCCTCACTATCTTCTTTATCAATATTATACTTTACTTTCTACAGGGACCTGAAATTAGTATCTGCAGGTTTTTCTCCAGACAGCTAGTCTGGATAGAAGGCTTTCACTATGGAGTGTCCCTCACACCAAGAAGTCACAAGGGCCACACAGCTGTGCCCTAAATGTAACCTGATATAAATATAACAAACAATATTCCTGATACAGTTTTTTGTTTTTGTTTTTTAAGAAATAGTGGGAGGGAGAAGAAACAGACAAATGTAATGTGTTTATTCAAATGTCTTATTTCTGGATAATGACCTAGAGGATTTGCACTACACAGAGGTCAAAAGGCCCCACATCATTTCCAGAAAAAACAATTATTTGCCTATCATGCAATTATAGGAATGTGTTCTGTTTGAAGGTCTGTGCAATTCATGAAAAGTGAAAAGTGATTCCCATTATCGATGGCCACCTTTAAGATTTATGGAATCCTGGTAGTTTCTCCTAATGCAGATGCCCATCTTTATCTTCCTAGAGTCTAAGGCACATCTCTGAGCCACAAGTGCTGACAGGGGAAAGCCATTTGTGTTGGATTCACTGGCTGCAATTTCCTTGATGGATCTCTGTGGGCCAAGATCAGGTTATGAACAGAGGCAGATAATGAGGAGAATAGGTTAAAATCTTAGCTGACCTTTAAAAGAAGACATTTGTCAAACCAAGGGAAAATGACTGGTACTTTCTCATCAAACATGTATCCATCCTCAGAGAAATTGGGATGATGGAAATATTTGCTCTGCTCCCCCACCCCCTTATATACAATTAAGCCAGAAGAAAATCTGGCTACATTCCTGTGTAAGGTGCTAATTACCCTGAAAGCCTGTTCTGAGAGGATGCTTGTTTCAGGCATGCCATTTCCTAACTCTTGGTGGGGATGCAGCAGATATTCAACTTTTCTCTCCCAAACACATACCACTGCTGTGGGATAACAAAATTGCAGTGGAATAGGGCATGTTAGGCATTAGGATGCCATGGTTCCATTTTGGTTTTGCTATAACACAGTAAGATATATAGGCTGTGAACACACACTAATCTGGGAGAACTCTAATCTGGGCAGACTCTAAAATGGGAGAACCGGATTTGATACCCCGCTCCTCCACATGCAGCTGCTGGTGTGACTTTGCATCAGTCATAAGTTCTTTCAGAGCTGTTCTCTCAAGGACAGTTCTTGAGAGAGCTTTCTCAGCCCCACCTACCTCGCAGGGTGACTGTTGTGGGGCGGGGGAGGGAAAGGAGATTGGAAACTACTCTGAGACTTGTGGGGAGGTAGTGAAGGGCGGGGTATAACTGTCCTCCTCCAGTCTCCTCCTCCTCTTCTTCTTCTTCCAAATAATCCACTTTCAATCCACTTTCCAACTGGATTTTACTGTGTAAACTGAAAGTAGATTATTTAATGTGTGTGATTGCAACCTTAAGAATAAGCATGTGAAGTATAAGCTTTATCAGATACATGAAATGAATTATCAGTCAGCATAAATATATATTCAGCAGAGAGGAAAAATTAAGAGGCCATAAAGTGATTTGTGACATTCCTATGGAGAACATAAAAGTATATGAGATAAACATAGTCACCAGTCACAACAACTGTAACATACTCTACTAAATTATGCTAAGCAATTTATGGTGCCATCCTAAACAGAGTTCACTAAAGTTAATGGGTATAACTCTTCTTAGAACTAACACAATCCTACTGTTGATTAGGGCTAAATACAATCCTACTGTTAACTACTTTACTACTGTCTACTATATTCTGTAGTGTAGTCTAAGCTGCCAAATGGTTTTTTTTCCCCTCTCCTGTGTATGCGCTTGTCTGCTTTCACTTTCCCATGTATGCCTGTTGATGCGCTTAATTGCCTAGTTGCAGGAACGTCCGTATCTCTCAAGGCCACAGGTGGTTGCTGCCGAATAGTTGCTTGGGTGATCTCATGGTATACTCCATGAGAAGAAAAGATATTATGGTTATCTAGAAGCGTTGCTTCCCAGGCCCAAAGGCGCGCGGGGGAAGTCCTGCAATTGGGTCTCAGCTTTTTGAATGTACTATAATCCATTGTGCTCCATGCTTACCCCTCATTCTGAGCAGTGATCCTGTTTATGCACCTATAGCTTCAAATAAAGTAAAACCTTTCTTGCAAAGTGTGTACTTCGTTGATGCTGTGGGAGTCTGACATTCTGTTCAGAATCCCTTCATTCTCCATCGCTGCACATCTACCGACCTCGGCAATTAAGGGGGGGGGTGGCACAGGCAGTAAAATGCCTGTAGAAATAGTCATCTCGAACAGCTGTAACAGCGGTTCGAATACCACCGTGGTCGGGGTGAGCTCCCGACCCTTGCCCCAGCTCCTGCCAACCCAGCAGTCCGAAAGCCCCTCGGGGCAATTAGGTAAATGGGTACCTGTCCGTAGGAGGACAGGGGGTACCCCTCCCTTGAAATTGGGCTCCAGCCGAGCGAGGAATCGAGAAGTGGCGGCGACACGACGGGGGTCAGCATGGAGGAGATGAAGAGAGGCAGTGACATCCCAAGGAGGCGGTTGGCTTGGCAGCTGATGACGTGGCCAGCAGGAGGACGTCTGGAGCCGCAAGGATATTGTGACGCCCACCGCGGCTGCACACCAGGGCCCATAACCAACAGCCCCCAAGTGGAGTTGCCAGAGAGCTGAAAGAACAGCAGAGGCCGCGGAAGATACACCAGAGAGAACTGGAAGAAGTCGCCCACTCGCCAGATAAACGATCGGAGCCGGGAGAGTGCCTGGTAGGGTTCCCCCCACCCCAGACGTACTGTGGCCATAGTCAGGGTTTCTGCATAGGTCTCTGCACCATGCACCGTGTAAGCTGCTCAGAGCCCTTCGGGGGTGAGTGGGGTACAAATTGAAGGTATAAATATAAATAAATAAATATTTTTAGTTTGATACTGAATTTCAAGTAGATTATGATTTTATTATTTTGTTATTTTAATGATGGTATATATGTATATGACTTTTATTTTGTGAGCACATTGGAGTGTCCTGGTTTGAGGAGCAGTTTGAATATAAAAATATTTTTTGTATAGGTCTGCATAGGGATCTATGAATATGCCATTTTAAATTTCTTTTAGTTTTTTGTATTTATTGTAGGGATGCTTGAATACCTTTCAGTGTGTGTCAGCTCACCCAGTAACTCTCAGATGCAATAAGTCCTTTAACAGGCTTTATTTGAAAAGTCAGGAAAGTTGCAGTAAAGTTGAAACTCTTTGGACTTCCGGTTTTTGGCACTTCAATGATGGCCGTGTCTCTCTGTTTCTCCGAGAGATGTGTGCCATGAATCGGGGATTAGGAGGGAGCGCGATTGTGCGCGGTCCCCCATGGAGTCCATAGGCAATGGGCTCCTAGCCAGGGGGCTTTGGAGAGCCCTACCTCTGGCCGACAGCCGGCACAGAGGGGCTACTCTCTGCCCCAAAGGTCCTGCCCTGATTCCCAGTATTGGATTCGAGGCAACCACCGGGACAAGCATATGAAGGTTTGGTGATTTTACTCTGCCTAGCGAGATCCCAGGGAGACCTGTTGGATCGTTTTTGAAGATGGATGAGTGAGTTTAAGTTAAAGTGAGACATCGGAGCCCTGTTGCGAAGCCCCCACAAATTAAAGTGGAAAGGAGGAGGGGACGCCCTACCCCCTCAAACGATTGAACGAAGCGGGACAACTGTATAGACTGAGTGAATCTATGCTCCACAACGTTGTGTTTTTGGGGAGGGAGGGAAAGCGTAATGGGAGATGTCAATGTCTTTTAAGGTCTCTATATTTCTTAATTAGCTTTGGAGCTATTCTCTGTCTAGACAGATAAGCTGGATTTTAACTTGAAGCGATGAACAAGGAAACTCCTCATGTCGGAAGTTGTTAAGAGTTACAACTTTGCATTTATAAGCATGTGTAACCTTCTACACTTGGGCTTTTAGTGCCTTCTTCTCTGTCTCCCTTAGTCTGTAGTCTTCCCTCTCCTCTTTTTTCGTTATAGCTATGTAGTTATTTTAGAAATGCAAATAAAAAAAATCCCCTTCGGGGGGCAAAAACAAAAAGTTGAAACTCTTTGACAGAACTGGAGATTATTACAGAGTTGGAAACTACGAGACCTCTGGTCCAGCCTCATTCATACGTCATGATTACATATGAGTTAGACAGGTTAATACAGTACAATTAAAATGGTGAGAATTTTTATCAGTTGATACTCTCTCGAAGGCCATGAGAAGTAGAAACAGCGAAGCTTCTCTTTGGCCTTTCTGGGGGAGGTTCTCTTTCACAGTGTTACAACAGCACAGCTAATCTATGTTCACACAGACATGTCTCAATCAGCCCTCCCTCAGGAATGTCAGAGGAGAATCCTTGCAGACAGATTGATACGTTGCCGGCAGGTGCTACATGGGACTTTGGAACTACAAGCGGGGAGGAAATAGCAAGTGCAATAATAATATTCAGCAAAGCAAATATATGTACATCATAGAGCCAAACTTGCAAGGAGAAGGACCCAATGACTCAGGCAGGGTCCAATTCTAACAGTGTGACTCTCATCCTGTTTTCCAGTGGAGATCAGACAGCTGATTAGTCAATGAGCTGCTCAGCAATTCACATTTTATCTCTATATATGTAATACTTAACAGTCCCCCCCTCTGCTTGCAGATACTTATTTCTGCAAACAGTGGGCACACTCTCCCCCAACAGGTTTTTCTACAAACCCAGAGGATTCTGTGAGTCTGCAGAAAAATCCAAGTTTTTTAAAAAATTGGAGAGGCTTGAATTCCTCCCCAATACCTTTTGAAATGGCCACCACAGGGATCAGGCCCTGCTACATCAGCTGTGAGAGATAGACTGGCTGATAGCCAGAGAGAGCGAATGAGTGGGAGAAGAGGGGAGGAAGCAAAAGCAGAACTGGAGCTGGGATTGGGGAGGATTCCTCCTGCTGTATAAAAGTTAAATAGCAGGGGGATGTTTTAAAAGGATATCTGAGCTTCTCACCCTTACCTCTTTTGCTACGAGCTCCACTGTCCTCTTAAAACTTTCTCTGGGGGGAGGCTTCTAACTGCTTCTCTCCCTTCACCAGCTCAAGAAAGATTGACTGGCTAAGAATGAGAGAGAGAGAGAGAGAGAGAGAGAGAATGGAAAGGAAGCAACTGCAGAGCTGGGATTGGGGAGGATTCCTCATTGCCACTCACCCATCTCCAGTGCTGTTTTTCCTGCAGTATGAATGGCTAAATAGCAGGAAGTTTTAACAGGACATCTGCTCCTGCAGCTGCAAAGCCTTGCAAGTGGGAGAGAAGGATCATTCTCACCCCAATCTCTGTAGCTGTGGGCTCTACTGTCCTTTAAAACCATTCTTTCTGACTTCTAACTGCTTCTCCCCACCCCCAACTGGCTTAGGCACTGCTGCTCTCTTCTGACTGACTAAAAGCCAGAGGGAAGTTATGAAGAAGAGCTGAGGCATCATTAATGGATGGGTGGGCACAGTGACTGAGAGGTAGGAGGCAGGTGGGATTTCCTCAAACCAGATTCAGTTTGCACACACCACCTTTTAAAACATTCCTTAGCAACCCTGACAAACAAATAAACTGCCAAAGACAGCTATGGTGCTGTGTGTGAATGTGGACTCATCTCAGGCTGAAGAAGACTGGAACCCTGAAACCACACAGTTCTCCATGGCAAGGCAAAGGACTGAACAAGCAAAGGTGCCTCAGGCTGATCCATTGATAAACCAATGGCCATTTAAACAGCTGCTTTTGGCAAGGGCACTCAGAAGGACCTGCAGTACCCAGTAAGGCAATCTTAGAAATCTCACCTTACATAAACAAAGTGATTGTAATTCCCAGGCAAACTCCCCTTTAAGCCAACTTCAGTCAGCTGGCTGACTATGCACAAGAGAACTGAGCAAGGGTAAATGGCTCTTGTTCCAGTATTCAATAAAGAGAAAAGGGGAAAACAAAGGGAAAAGGGGAAAGTGGGTTCCAACTGTCACTCCCTTCCCTTCACAGAAGGCTGTAACAGAGCTTCCTCCTCTCTTAAGAAGGTACCACTCAGATTGAAAGAATGTCAGCCTTCTTTGTCAGAAACAATTCCTCATCAGTACCATGTAGAACAATACAATGCGAAAAGTACCTCACAAAAGAGGACACCCTGCCAAAATGAGAAAATCTAAAAAGCTAACAAATTGGTTACTACAAGAAAGCCATTTATATAGTAACCAACTATAGTATGACAAAAATACTAATAATTTGCAACATTTTGTTGCAGGTCCCCACTTGTACTTACTAATAGCCAAGTTGGCCAACTCCTTGAATACTTAAATCTGGTGACAGGAGTAGTGAAGGGGCAAGACAGAGCTTTCTACAAACCTGAAAAGGGCCCCAGGTTTGCAGAAAAATGTGAAATCTTTAAAAAGTACATTGGGAGGTTTAAAAAGTCCAAAAATGATAAAAGGAGTGTCTGTAGCTTTATGCAATGGATTCCCTCAATGGCTGTTGCTAGACAACTACAGTATTCCATGCTAGGTTATAGTAAGTAAAAGGCAGGGGAGGTGGCAGGGCTATTTCTGGGACTCTTTTGGCCGTTGAGGGAGGACTCATTGGGGCTAGGACTAGGGTTGCCAGCTCCAGGTTGGGAAATTCCTGCAGATTTTGTGGTGTCATCTGAAGAGGGCAGGGTTTGGGGAGGGGAGATGTCTCTGCTGGATGTAATGCCATACAGTCCACCCTCCAAAGTGCTTATTTTCTCCATGGGGATAGATCTGTGTTGTCTGGAGTTCAGTAGTAATTCTGGGCCTACCTGGAGGTTGACGACCCTAGCCCTGATAGCAACCTTTGTCTGACTTAATACGATCTGACTTGCATTACTCAATTAGGCCTGGCAGCCACCCTATGAAATCCAGTGTGGTTATAAGGGTTAGCGCTTCAGGGCAGAGTCTAAACCCAGGTTTGAATTCTCATCTTACTGCAGAAACTCACTGGGTGATTTTGGACCAGTTACATAATTTCATCCAAATCTACCTCATGGTGTTGTGCAGATAAAAAGTAGGAGAGGAGAATAATGCAGAAAGGTAGGGTATAAATAAAGCTGAAGATAGGGTGCAAATAAAAGTAGGTTGATGAATGGCTGAGGAGAGAATGAAGTGGGTAAAGGGGAGAGGGTATGAGGGTTGTCAGGAGGAGTGACAGAGGAAATAGTGTGAGGAGGGGATACAGGGGGAAGTTAGCCCCACCCCAAAGTCCTTGAGGGTTTCCTACCATGCAAGTTGGCCTGCCCCAGTGGTTGGTGCCACAGAGCTGGGTCATTTTTTTTTCTACGTAGAGGTTGCATCTGGAGGGACAACTTAAGACAGAAGGGCAGGTAAAGGTAGGTTGGCTGTTGGGTGGAAAGGAGGCAGGGTTGCCAACTCCAGGTTAGGAAATTCCTAGAGATTTGGAGGGATGGAGCCTGGAGATGGTGGGGTTTGAGGAGGGGAGGGACATCAAAAGGATATAATGCCATACACTCCACCCTCCAAAGCAGCCATTTCCTCCAAGGACACCAAGATTGCTAGCCTCCAGATGGGGGCTGGAGAACACCCAGAATTACAACTGCTCTCCAGATGACAGAGATCAGTTGCCATGGAGAAAATGGCTGCTCTGGAGAATTGATTGTATGGCATTATAGCCTGCTAAGGTTGCTTCCCTCCCCAAGCCTCTCCCTATCAAAGCTCCACCCCAAATCTCTAGGTATTTCCCAACTTGGAGCTGGGCAACCTTAAGGGGAAGTGATCTTTGCAGTTGAGAGATCTGTTGTGATTCTGGGAGATCTCCAGTAGCATCCATAAACCTAGAGGATACTAGGGCACGCTGCATGGCCCAACATTGCCGTCATTATTTATACAGATTGTCCACATTTTACATGCCTTTAATATCACATCAAGCATATTATTGGGTCTTCTACTGCAGAACCAGACCTATTGAAAATCTCAAGGTTTATTTTTCAGATTGAGTTTTTATACCTCCCAATTGAATAAAAGTCTGTGGAAGACCAAGAAATGAGGCCTCTGGGATCAAGATCATGTGTAAGGTGAGTGCAGTTCCTTTGCTTCAAACCCAGAGTCGCACATTTCTTGTCTCCTTAGATCACCACACACACTCATACACACATTTTGTTCTGGTTTATTTGGATCCTATGATCCAGGTGAGAATTAGCAAACCCCAATGATGAGACATGAAATTCCAAGATACCAAATCTAGGGATTCACATTTGGGGCATGACTGGAGCCAGCTATACCCTAGATTAATTTGACTTGTTCTTTTTTATCTTGAATTTTGGGGTGCAGAATGAATAAGTGTGCATGTCAGAGCAAGCAGGGGGAGAGAAAACGTTTTTGGCTGAGTGAAGGTATATTTCACTTCAGTATAGTATTTTTCTTCCTTTTTCTCTGCTTCATGGTAACTAGATCAAAACAGTGGGAGCTCTTCTGAGCTTCAGGCACCCCACAGGGCTCTAAAGCTGTCAGTCTCATCAGCACGTTCCTTTCCACTGGCAGCATTAGACTCCATTTGAAAACAGCTTCACTTGTCAGCTATTCAGCGGGTATCTGTACACACCCTTTATTTGCCTTGGATGCCTGGCTTGGCTAGACATTTATAGTGGTAAGAGGGGGAGGGGGGAGTTATTGTCACCAAAAGAATATGATCCTGAAAGCCAATTTCCTGCCCATTCCAGTGGCTTGTAGCCGATATATATTTTTCACCAGTGTTTCAGTATTTAGTGACATACTGACCCATTCACAACTGGACTAAGACAGCATCTACATGGTGATGATTTTCCGTGTTCCTCCTGTTGCTGTTGCAAATGCAGCAGCAATGAGCATCAACGTAGTAGTTTACCTGCACTTTCTTTGCCACAATCCCTTGCAGCATTCCCCACCACCACCACCAGAAAGCTTTTTCAGGCTTTTTTTTTTTAAAAAAAAATCAGTAATTGACATGCTACCACCAATGGCCTGCTTTGTTCTTTGGGGAAATTAGCTAGGTAGCAGGCAAGGCCAGAGGGGTACAAGGGACCTGTACACCAGTTTATACCAAGGTCCGGTACAGTAGGAAGACTCCAAATTTGAAGAGTAAATTAATTTTTTAATTTATAAATGTATTTATAAATACATTTATTTATATTATTTATTTATTTTATTTCATTTATTCCCTGCCCTCCCCGCACGCGGGCTCAGGGCGGCTTACATAGGCACAAAGTGCGATACAATAAAACAGTTAAAACAAGTTAAAACTAAATACACATCAAACAGGATAGTTTAAACATAGTTTTTATGAAAGTATTTCACTAATTACAAGCACACTAAACATTCAAAAAAGAGCAAGCAACACAGAACTAAGAAAGCAGAGGTGATTGATAGCAAATAGAGGGGTCAGTTATGGGGTGATACAACCTGTCCAGATGAGCAGAGGTCCATTGAGATGAAATTATGGCCCAAACCAAAGTTCAGGGGTGGACTGTCAGTTGGCATCAGGGGCAGATACACAAAATCTGAGGCTGTGTGCTCTGACAGATATAGACACTGGAAAACAATGCAGACCAATGGGAGGCCTTGGGGATTGGTTTCAGGTGAGAACAATAGATTTTCTAGATTAATAAGAAGTCCATGGAGGTGAGGTACCATGTGTAGCCCCCAGTGCCCACCATTGCCTACGGCCCTGCTGGGGAGGGTGAGTCTGGGAAGGGGCGGGATTTCAGCAGGGTATAATGCCATAGAATCCACCCTCCAAAGCAGTCATTTTTCTCCTGGGGAGCTAATCTTGGTTGTTTGGAGATAAATTGTAATAACAGGAGATCTACACATGCCACCTGGAGTTGGCAACCCCAGTTCATGCATGTAATTAAGTAGGCTGTAGTCCACAAAACGTTTGTGTCACAATACATCTGTTAGACTATAGGATGCTAAGAGACTTTTTGCTTTAACTACCTAACACAACCATCCCTCTGGAACAGGACTTCACTGGTCAGAAAACAAAAAGATCTCTCTCACACACACACACACACACTCCCCCCTCCTTGGCTAAAAATAATATACAAACCACACAAGAGCATGTGTCTAGTGTTCTGCATCTGAGATGCAGCATATGCCTCTGCCACATGCTTCAGCAGGTGTTGAGGGCCAAGATCAGCTTGGTTAACTTTAGGCGGTAGGAAAAGAAAGAAAAAAAGTCTGTAGCTGCTTGAGTTGTCGGGAGTCATTCGCTCTGCTAACATGGTTATGGGTTGCAAAAAACCTTCTGTTTATGACACACTGTATTGTTGGATCTTGTGGGCTGATTACATGTCTATGTGTGTGCACACACATACTACCCTCCTGGCTTTCTCAGTCTATGGACAGAGCAGAATCAGCAGTGTGTCTCTTCCCAAGAGCTGCTCTTCCTCTACTGCTTGATCATGTCAGCTAATGCTGTAATGGAATGTGTGGGTTGCTGTCCATGTCTCTCACTCCCCCTCCCTGCTTCTCTATGTCTTGAGCCGTTATCTTAGTAGTGTCCTTGAAGCTGAGTATTGCCTGCTCCTAGATTCCCACTGGGAATATAACCATTGCTTTTTGCCTGCGTTCCCAGGTGCTTGCTCATTGGCCTTTTCGTATCAGGGGGTCTTGTATGAAGGGGGTATATCTGGGGTTCCTTTCACTATCCCTCCATTCCTGACACAGATATTCATGGTGTCTTAAGTACTCGCTCTCAATAAACTGAAACTCCTGAAGGAACGTTGTTGAGTGTGATTGACTGAAGTGCCTGACAGATAGCTTCCAAAAGATACACTTTGTATCAGTGCCTCCCCCACTCATTTTCACACAATAATTTATTATGAAACTTGATGTCAATCATTCATCTCCTCTTTGTAACTACGCTTCTCAAATTTGCCCTAAGATGCACGCATGAATTATAAGCAGGGACAAATCACTGCAGCTGAATGGAAGAAAAATAGATATTTGAAGATGTAAATAGCTGGGAGGTAAAAATTTAGGTAATAATCATTAGCAAGTTGTCACATTTGGCAATGCAATTGTGGTATAATTGGTCCACATAAATATCAACATAAAATGTGACTATTTTAAAGATAAGTCATACAAATCATGATTAAATACAAAATTTGCTTAGGTGTGGACTATAGATTTGATCTGTTGAAGATCTTAAAAAATTATTGATAACACAAAATACAGTTTAGATACAGGTAATAGCTATTTTATCCAGCAGTAAGATGCAAACGTTATGGCATGTATTTAGTCTGCAAGCAGAAAAATGCCACAGTTTCAGCCTGTTCAGAAACCCCAAACCCATGTTCTGGATGATAGTGACCCAGTGTGGTGTGGTATAGTAGCTAAAATACAGACTAAAACTGGGCAGACCTGAGTTCAAATCCCCACCAGCTATGAAGATCAGTAAGTGATCCTGGCCCAGTCACATATTCTCAGCCTAGCCTAGCTCACAGGGTTGTTATAAGGATTAAGACCAGGGGAAGAGATGTGTCTGCTACCCTAAGCTCCTTAGAAAGTAGGTGGGAAAGTACAGAAGACGATCACCCAATTAAAAAAAACCCCAGCTGTTTGAAGTCAGTGAGGAGGAAATGTGCTTTGCACATTTGTGTATGCAGAAGGAAAAATTTATGTTATTAATTTACTTCTTTTATATCCCACCATTCTCCCCAATGGGGACCTAAAGTAGTTTACATCATTCTCCTTTCCTTCACTCTGTACTCCCAACAACCCTGTGAGGTAAGTTAGGCTGAGAGTGTGTGACTGGCCCAAAGTCACCCAGTAAGAGCAAGGATTCATACCTGGGTCTCCCAGATCCTAGCGTGACACCTTAACCACTATACCATGCTGGCTTTTGAACTGCTTACCTTATGCTATTTAAGTGTTACCGTCCAACCCAAATTCCAGGTATTACATCAGAAACCTCAACTGCAGGTTAAGTACTTAAAGAGACCTCTGCCAGGGACAGGAAACTTTCTGGAAGATGCTTTATGTGTTGAATTTGTAAATTCTAAATTTACTCTCACTCTCTGGCTGCGGTCGTCTGACAAGCTTGGTATGGTGTGAGTATGCCCCTAATTGCACCAGTTTAAGTTGGAGCCGGAAGGTTTGATCAGACAGCACACCCTGAGGTGGCTTCACCCTGCACTCATCCTGTGGTCAATCATTCAGACGAGTGCTGCACATTGACCAAGGAGTGCACTGTCCAGTTGGTTTTATGGGTGGATGCACATGTGCATATGCACTTCTTTTTTTTTTTTGGTAAACAAATTTTATTTTCTCAGGAATACAACATATAAAACATTTCATTCTATCAATTGTCTACCCCATTCCCAGTTCCTCCCCTCCCTCCAATGGCTTCCCACAATGCTTCCACCCCTGCTCCAAATTACTTCATATCATCAACAATATCAGTTTCTCATCATTACAATCTAAAGATAACATCGTTTGACTTAATATTGATCTAAACATATTAAGTTTTGTTTCACATCCCAGTTCTTTTCCAGATAAATTTTAAAATCATTCCATTCTCCAAAAAACTCATCGTCTTCTTTGTTATTCAGTTTTTTTGTAATCTTATCCATTTGTGCCATGAACAGAACTTTTTGTATCCATTCTTCAACCTCTGGTACCTTTTCTGTCTTCCAAAACTGAGCATAAATCATTCTCGCTGTCACTATCAGGTACCAGAGTAAAGTTTTTTTAGTCGTATTGACTTCTTCCATTTTGAGTCCCAAAAGCAGAATTTCCGGTGCTTTTTTAAAAGAACATTTCAGTATTTTTTGCATTTCATTGTGGACTTTTGTCCAAAAGTCTACAGCTTTCTCACAAGTCCACCACATATGATAAAATGAGCCCTCATGCCTCTTACATTTCCAACATTTGTTTGACATATTTTGATTCATATTTGCAATCTTCTTAGGTGTCATGTACCACCTATACATCATCTTATAACAATTTTCTTTAACATTAGTACATGTCGAGATCTTAATAGAGTTTTTCCACAAATATTCCCAAGTTTCCATATCCACTTCCTTATTCATATTAATAGCCCATTTTAACATTTGTTCTTTAACAGTTTCATCTTCAGTATACCATTTTAACAACACCTTATACATTTTAGAAATATTTTTTCCTCCTCCACTCTCCCATACCTTTTCAATTTCATTTTTTTCCTCTCTAAAACCATAGTTTTTTTTGTCAGATCTAAAAAGATCATAAATCTGCATATATTTCAACCACTCATATTCATATTCAATTTCATTCTGCTTTTTCATTACCCACTCTGTTCCCTCTTTTTTAATTAAATCTCTATATGGCAACCAGTCTCTACCTCGCTGTCTTGAGTAAGATATCAACACTTCTACTGGTACAATCCACAATGGTCTTAAGTCACTCTGGTACTTCTTATATCTTGTCCATACCATATACAAAGCTTTTCTCACCAAGTGAAGTTTAAAAAAACTGTCCATTTTTATCTTGTCATACCATAAATATGCATGCCAGCCAAATCTACAATCATGCCCTTCCAACCCCAACAATCTGTCATTTTCAAGCTTCACCCATTGATCCATCCATGTTAGACAAACCGCTTCATAATATAGTCTAAGATTTGGCATTTGTAGACCTCCTCTTTCTTTGGCATCACAAAGTATTTTCATTTTGATCCTTGGTTTCTTGCCTGCCCAAACAAATTTTGACAACTCTTGTTGCCACTTGGCCAACAAATCCGTTTTATGCAGAATTGGTATTGTTTGGAACAGGAACATCAAACGTGGTAGGACATTCATTTTTATAACTGATATTCTTCCCATCAGTGATAAGTTCATTTTATCCCATTTCTTAAAATCTTGAGTCAGCTTAGTCCATAATTTCTCATAATTATTCTTATATAGGTCTATATTTTTTGCCGTTAATTCAATTCCAAGGTATTTTGTTTTTTTAACTACTTCACATTGTACCAGTTCTTGTAGTTCCACTTGTTTTTGTTTGATCATGTTTTTACATATAAGTTTTGTTTTATTCTTATTTACGTAAAAGCCGGCCAATTCTCCAAACTCCTTTATTTTTTGAAAAAGCAATGTCAATTTTTCTGTTGGGTTTTCCACCATAAACATTACATCGTCTGCAAATGCTCGATATTTGTATTGGTGTCCTTTATGTGTCAAGCCCTTTATTTCTTGATCGTACTGTATTTTTTGTAAAAGTATTTCCAATACCCAGATAAATAATAACGGTGATAACGGACAACCTTGCCTTGTTCCTTTCTGTACTTTGAAGTTATCTGTCAGTTCTTTATTCACATTTATTTTAGCTCTTTGTTCAGAATAGATAGCTTCAATACAATTTCTAAAATGTTGTCCCGCTTCAATCTTTTCCATCATCTGGTGCATAAAATTCCAATTAAGATTGTCAAAAGCTTTTTCTGCATCAACAAACAGAAAAGCTACTTCTTTTTCTGGGTGCTTTTCATAATATTCAATTGCGTCCATTACTATTCTTACATTGTCTCTAATCTGCCTTTTGGGTAAAAAGCCCGCTTGATCTTCAGAAATTACCGTTTGTAAATAGTTTTTCACCCTTTCTGCAATAATTTTTGCAAAGATTTTATAATCGTTGTTCAAAAGAGATATTGGCCTGTAGTTCTTTACATTTGTTGAATCTTGTCCTTCCTTTGGAATCAAAGAAATAATTGCTTCTTTCCATGAGTCCGGCACCTTTTTGTTTTCTCTTATTTCGTTGGTTAAAGCTTCCAGGACCGGGGAAATTTCTTCTTTCATCTTTTTGTAGAATTTCGCTGTAAATCCGTCCGGCCCAGGCGCCTTCCCCAACTTTGTCTCTTCTATTGCCTTCATCACTTCTTCTTTTTGAATTGGACCATTTAATAAATCTTTGTATTCCTTACTTATTTTTGGTAGTGGAATCTCCTTTAAATATGTTTTAATCTTCTCAAGATCAACTCTAGTTGTTTGGAATAGTTTAGCATAATACTTGAAGAAACATCTCTTTATTCCATTAGGATCAACGAACTCTTTTCCATCTTCTATTATTTTGGTTATCATTCTTCTCTCTCTTCTAGCCTTAAGTTGCCAAGCTAAGTATTTTCCCGGTTTGTTCGCCCCTTCAAAAGATTTCTGTTGTAACTTCTTTAAATTCCAATACATTTCCTGATTCCAAGTCTCATTCAGTTGTTCCTTCAGCAACTTTAATTCTTTAATAATTTGCTTTTTTCCAGGCTTCTTTTTTAATTCCTTTTCTTTCTGAGCAATTTTTTCTAACACTTCTGTTTGTTTTTGAAGTTTTTCCTTTTTTTGCTTCACGTTTTGCGAGATGAGAATTCCTCTCATCACCGCTTTATAAGCATCCCATACAATCTGTATCGGTGTTTCTTTATTTAAATTTTGTTGAAAGAATTGTTTCGTTTCTTCCTTTAACATCTCAATTACCGTTTTCTTATCCAACAAGTCTTCATTAATCCTCCACAGAAAGGGTTTTTTCCTTTCTGTGGAACTCCATACCACCGGATTGTGATCTGAATTACATCTTGGCAAAATTTCAGTCTTATGTGTTTTCATTGATAATTCTTCAGACATCCAAATCATATCAATTCTGGAAAAAGAGCAATGTCTATTGGAATAAAAAGTAAAGTCTTTCTGCATCGGGTTCCATTTCCTCCAAACATCTTCTAATTTTTCTTGCTTAACTAATTCAAAAAAATTCTTTGGCAATTTTCCGCTGAATTCGTTGTCCTTTTGTGGTTTTCTGTCTAGACGATCTATTGTCCCATTAAAGTCTCCGGCCATAATAACTTGCTCATAAGTCAATTGTTGTAATTGGTCAGTTATATCCTTAAAAAATTTTTCCTTTGCTCCATTGGGTGCGTACACGTTGATCAACAATGTTTTTTTCTGCTGAATCATTAATTCCACACCCACGTATCTGCCATCTATGTCCTTAAAAATTTCTGTAGGTTGTAACTCCTTCTTCACATATGTCACAACTCCTTTTTTCTTGTTTGAGGCCGCAGAACAAAATTCAATTCCAAATAAAGCATTCTTTAAATATTTTATATCCTGTTTTCTAATATGTGTTTCTTGCAAGCATATCACGTTGCATTTCTGTTTCTGTATCCAATGATTGATTCTTTTCCTCTTGTTTGGTGAATTTAATCCATTAACATTCCATGACAACAATTTGTACTCCATTATGCGTTTTATTTTAAAGTTCTCCAAAGACGTCCGCATTGTCCGCCTTAAATTTATAAAAGTCCATCATCGATCTGATCTGAATCCTCCCACCTTGATACGTAAAGGATAAACCTTGTGGAATCTCCCATCTATATCTGATGCTCAAAGCTCTGAGTTTGTCCGCCAAGGATTTATACCTTTTCCTGTCTTGCAGTATTGTTCTTGGGAGTTCTCTCATCACCATAATTTTGTTTCCCTCTATTACAAAAGGGACGTTGAATTGCTTCTTGAATATCTCCTCTGTTATTGATCTTGTTACAAATTGTACAATTACATCCCTTGGTAAATTCTTCTTTTCTGCAATTCTGGAGTTCACTCTATAAATCAAATCAAAGTCTGAGTCCATTGACCCTTCCTCCTCGCCCAGAAAAGCCGTTATCACTTCCATCATTTTTTCTTTTAAGTTCTCATTCTCTGTTTCCTTAATGCCTCTGAATCTCAGATGAGTCTGCATCCTTCTGAACTCCATCATTGTCTCTGATCTTGTAATTTGTTGAGTCAAAGAATCTTGTTTCTCTTCTATTTTTTGTATCTTCTCCTCTGTCTCTGTAGTCTTGGTTGCATTTGCTTGAACATCCTTCTTAACTCCTTCCATTTCTTGCTTGATTGAAGTTATTTCTGTAGTAACCAATTCCTTCAATGCTGTTATGTTCTTCTCTTGGACTTCTTCTAGATGTTTCAGATGAATCTGAGTTTGCTTCTCCAGTTGGTCCCCCAATGTTTTTTCTATCTGCTCCCCCATGGCTTGTATTGCCTCTGTCATTCTCTTCTCCATTGCTTCCATGGAGGCTTGCATCTCTTTTTTCTCTCTTTCTCTTGACATTTTGGGGGTTGAAGTAGATCCAATCCTAGGTCTCACAACCGGTTTAAGTTCTGGGTCTGAGTCGGCTCTTTTCTTGCCTCTCCTGGTCTCCGTCTTGGCGATTTCTTTCCAATTCACAGATTCGCAAAATAAAGCACTCTTCTAGATGATAAGATTTAGTCCTCCATGCCTCTCTGTTTACGCTTTCCAAAGACCCTTAGAAATATATTAAAAAAGCAAATTTAGTTGAAGTCCTCCTCAAAATGTCGGGCGCAACTTCTCTATGGTAATTTCATGTAGAGTAGGTCAGATTGGTATTTTGCAGGCCCTTCCTTCCGCATAAAACTCACTTCCGGTCCGGCACCTTTAAAAGTTCCACTGTCTTCCTTTCGCTAATGCCCGTCTAGGAATTCAACTTCCTGGATGTTTCACACGGACCTCTTTCTTTGTGACACCAGCCTGCTCTTCCCACGCTATTGTTCGTGAGTTTCGATTTTACAGTTGCGCACACGGCTCCATCTTCACCACAGGAATGTTAAACAATAAGCGTTTTTACAGTTTTTAAAGGCTTCAATCAACTTTTTTCTCTCCGGAATCGGATTTCTGGGATTTACTATTCATTTTCCGCTCAACCGCTTAATTCAAATTGACTCCAAACTCAGTTCAGGTAAGCGGCACGTTTTTGTTATCTAGCACGTTCAAAACGGGTTTCGCATTGCTTCTTTTAACTCACAGTTGTTGTCCTTCTTCAAAGAGGTCTGCTGACGAAGAATTTATGCCGGTAATCCGGCTCGATCGGCCACTATAGAGTTGCTTGGCACTTGCCTTCTTCGTGGGAGGAGGTCAAAGCCCAATTCAGCTTCTTCCGAAGCTGGATTACGCCAACCTCACACTCCCTCTAGGGCGCTGCTGCCTGCTTGTCCCCCCCCCTCGCTGGGGAGTGATGCGTTGGGCTGTGTATTGCCCAAACTGTCGAAAGTGGCCGTCGCTCGCTTCGCACGATCGCGAAACGCTTCAGTCCTCCATCTTAGCCAGACCGGAAGCCCCGTACTTCTGTGCATAGGGCCACCAACCAAAAAAAATAAAAATAAATAAAGGTGGAGATGGAACTAAGAGTGCACACATCCCAACCGGCTTCAGTTCATAACAGTTCATAGCCAGAAAAGAGGGGTTAAAGTGCAAACATCCGTAAAGACTGGACTTTCCCAGGTGCCTAAGATTTGAAAGCACACCAGAATGGGGTGGCAAAGAATGGGGAACGGGAGGCAGATGTTGCTGTCTGATCATGCTCTTTAAATCTGCAAGGGAACAGCAACAACATCAATGCAAACTGCTCATCTGACCACAGCCTCTGTTTAATTGGGACAGATGTATCTGGGGGAATGGGGAACACAGGAAAGGCTCTGCAAAATATATTTCAGATTTTGTGGGACTGAACCAACTTCTGCCCATTTGTACCCCGGGATGGAGAAATTAGTGGGCAGAGGTGGAATAAGAGTGCAGATTGAAATCAGCAAGAGTGAAAAGGGACTTTTGAAGTGCAAAGAGGGTTTGAAAAAGTAAGGAGGAATGTCTGTTAGAGGAGCATTTAAAGGCTATGGTTTTAACCAAAGGTAGCACAAGTGAAACTCAGCATGAGCAACTAAACTTCCCTGCCTCTTCTCTCCCACAGCAGCCCACTGCATTCCCTGAAACACCACCTCAGGTATTAGGCACCCACAGGAGTTGCGGGATGGTGAGGAGGTTGGAAGTTGGAGTGGAAAATGGTGAATACCAACCCCTTCCTCCCTTCATAGAAAGGCATTGCACAAAAAATAAATTGGATCCAAGCCACTGTGTGTATTTATGATGACAAAATTCTTAAGTCGTGAACTTTGGCTTCTTTGAGTAGAAATTTTGATCTCACTTCCACCTATGGCTGCTCAACAAATACATTAGCTGTAATGATCAATGAAGTCCCATCAAGGGCTGCCAGCCAGCAGTTGGCACCCAGAAGAACCTAAAAAGGGCAGGGATATAGGAAGCACTGTTGTATCACCAGCATGACATCATTTCTGGACTGAACCCAGAAGTGACGTCACACTGCTCTAGGATTCAGTGGAAACTTTATGATTTTCTGCTGAATCCTAGAGTGGTGTGATGTCACTTCTGGTTCAACCCAGAAGTGATATCACACCATTGCTGTAATGTTTTTTTTTTCCTTTATACCCCTCCCTGCATGTCTACTGATTAGCATGAGGGGTTAAGGGTAGGATGGGCATAGACCGCATTTTTGCAGTTTGGTTCTTGGTTCATGACTGAACCACGTACTGAACCACAAACCAATACAAACCAGGAGGTTGATTTGTGTACCAAACTGGTTCATATTGGTTTGTGACCCTTGCTTTTTGCTCCCTGCAAAAAGCAACAAAGAGCAGAAAGCAGGGAGCAATTTAAATCACTGTTTTCTGCTCTTCATGAACTGCGATGAACAGGCATGAAGTGCCTTAAAATTAGAGAAGTATTTGGTGGCTCTTCAGTTTGTGAATATTGCTTTGCAAACCATGAACTGGCCAAAGTTCATCATGAACTCTTGTTCATGAGCCAGTTTGTTCCCATCCCTAGTTGAGGGTTGCCAGCAGGAGGTCTCCCACTATAGCTATAATGGGAGACCTGACAACTCTAGCCTCAGCCACTGTATCATTGGTAAATGCTTTTTAAAAGGACTATTTTTTTCTGCCCAGCAGTTAAGATCCTCTTCCCAAGTCTTTTTCTATCTGTCTTAGACTGCAGAGGTAAGGTAGATGGAGACTAAAGCCAGGGCTTTTTCAGTGATGGCAACTTCCCTTTGGACTGCCCTCCACCTTGAGGCTTCCCTAGCATTTACCTTGCTATTTTTTAGGTGCAAGAGCATTTAAAAACAAAAACAAAAAACAACTGAGGGGTTCCATTTTTAATGGTCTGCTTCTATCCTGAGGGGTTTTATAAGTATCATTTCAGGCTGCTGAATGTTATTTTATGCTGTTTGTATGCCTTTTATGTCTTGGTTTGTCTGATAATTTTAATGTTGTTGTTCTAATGATTTTCTTGTATTGTTTTAACTCTGTAGATCATTTTGAAAAGTTCTCCGGAGAGGTGACATATACATTTTCTAAACAAATAGGATTTCTAAATGAGCTCATTTATGTGAATACATTCATGTACTTCCATTTTGGACCTGTAATGAAGAAGTAGGGATTTCTTTAATTTCACCAGATTACTACATTTATATCTAGCAATTTTTCTGATACATTGGTTATTGCATTGGTCAGTGTGCCATTTTTTAAATTGAATGGTTTGCCTTATACCTTTTAAAAATTGGTTTGTTGTAAATGAAGCAAGGATATTGTTCCAAATGGTCAGAACTGGAAGCCTGCTTTTTCATTTTCCCCCAACTGGTGAGACTTATAAATTGCTTTTTTAAAGATCACATTTGCATGATGTATGCCGATGGCGTTTATTTAATATATTTATTTATTTAATCTATTATACATAATTCCCAGCCATCATGATTGCTCAAATCATGATTCAGAGTCAGGGTATTGTTCCGTAAATCACATCCCCAGTTTTTAAAAGTTCAAGGTTATTTCAGCAATCAATGAACTGTACCAACACAGCAGCTGCCTTTTTTGAATGCTTTATCTAAGGAATCCAGAATATGCAGGTGCAAAATCAGCATGAAAATGCAAAATATTCTCAGTTTAAATTATGAACAGAAGACCATTTTCAGGAGTAAAGCAATTTACCTCAAAATACATATTTTTATTGAATATGGGGAGGGGAGTAAATTCATCCACCAAAGACATCATTTGTGAGCTTCAGTGGCATCTTTAATCAGCAATTCTATCCCGAACTGGACAATTGGACAAAGGCAGCACTGTGTAAATGGAAACATCCCATCCTGACTGAGGATCTGCTCAGCTCCTTGGCCTAGAGCAGTTGCAGGATGCAACATACCTGTAGCTCATCTTGCTTGAATTTGTTCCCTGCCCTCCTGTCTCATTTGGAGGTTTACCTCAATAAATTACCCTCAGTTTCTATGTGATCCAACCAGCCTTAACCTAACAACCCAACTGTCTTGACATTGCACTTAGATGTAAACTTTGCCAAGCAGAAAGGAATTAGGACAGATTCAAATAAGCATTTTTGGGGTGCAACAGTCCCATGGGATGTCTTTTGCCCCCTGAGCCAGAAATAAAGAGACAGACAACTGTTTGGAATTCAAACAAGGGCCACTTTATTGACTATTTATTTTGCATAATAATTCAACAGCAAGGGAACTAAGTGGGAGCAGAACAGGCAAGGCAGGTGTCACTCCAGCCAACCTCCTTGTCTAGATGTATGGGCAAGTCACTAGCCCCAGTCTAGGGCCAAGTCTCTGGCCCGCGACTGGCAGCCCAGCACATAGGTCACCTCCCAGGAGCGCCTACCCCTGAAGCCCTACAACCTCAGAGAGGAGCTTACCCAAGAGGCTCCCTGAGGTAGTCACCATTCCCAGCCCTAAGCTCTACAGCCCTGGGGCCATTCCTGATGACCCCCTGGTCCCCAACCGGAACTGGCTGAAAGTGATTACCATTTCTGCATTCTTTCCCACCCTACTCTGCCACAGGCAAGGCCAGCCTCTGACCCCCTCCATGCAAGGTAATGCCGCAGTGCCCATACCGGGCATAGCTTCTGATCAGAGCACTGATCAAGCTCCAAGACTGAGCCTTTACCCCGCTGGTCAGTCTTGGAATGTCGAATCAACATCCTAACCTTGTCTGCTGACATGATAATGTCACTTAACGGCAGGGCCCTCCCAGAAGTATCCTGATGTGAAGCTGCCACCAATTCACTAATGCGCAGTGCCCCAAAAAAGGCTAACAATGAAGCCGCATGAAAAAGAGCGATCTCATACATGTCAGCGCAGATGTTTGGCCACAAGGCCCAAAGGCTAAGAATTGCTGGGGACAATGGTTCCCTGGTCTCCATTGCAGGACCACTCTCTCGGGACTAACCCTCCAGTGTCTTCCTAACTCTGAAATCTCCCATATAATCAGCAAAACCTGACACTTTACTGGCATATGCCAAGGAAGACAGCTGACCCCTGATGGTCCTTACAGGCAAACCTCTCTTCTTGGAATACACACAAAACTGAATTAATTGCGGCACTGGAATGGGCCAAACCTGAGGTAGGCCCACTGACTGCCTAAAGTCAGTGAAGTCACGACTGGCCCTCCTGTAGGATTTTCTAATTGATGGAACTAAAGCTAGTCCAAATGCCCTGTCAGACTCAGCCCTCCAATCCCCCAAAAACTCATGGGTATCCTTACTGGGGACTGATCTGCGTCCGGGGCCAACCGATGGAACCTCTCGGGAGAGAGTGACAGCGACCCCATTATCAGCCCCCGGTACATGCCGTGCTTTAAACAAAATATTGTTTTTGAGGCAGATTAAAGTGAAGGCCCTAACCAATGTCATGACCCGAGCTGACCTAGAGGTCATTGAATTAATAACCTGGACCATGCCAAGATTGTCGCACCAGAAATGGACTGTATGCCCAGCAAAATCTGTTGTCCACAGCCCCACTGCTACCACAATCAGGAAGAATTCCAGAAAGGTTAGGTCTTTGACCCAACCCAACCCAGAACCACTCCCGTGGCCAGTCCTCAGCACACCAATGACCCCTGAAGTAAACTCCAAACCCAGAAGAGCCTGCAGCATCAGAAGCTACCTGAAACTCCGCCTCAACTAAGAGGTTCTCCCTCCAGAAAGAAACCCCATTGAAGGATTCCAAGAAATCTTGCCAGACTAAAAGATCCTGCTAACAAGACGGGGTAGGGCCCAAGTTTGGAGGGGGTGGGGGGGCACAGCCCAACACCTACCAAGCGGTCCTGCAACCCAAGTAACCCTACAATTCAGCCCTATTGGGCTATTGTGCTGGGAAAGAGGGCCGAGCTGGGATGGGGGGCAATGGCACCAGCCCGACGCTTATTTCTGTGGCCCTGGAAAAATGCTACCGCCAAAGCCCTCAACCGCCACCCAATCCCCGGGCCGAAATGCCGCTTCGTGCCGCTGCTGTCAAGCCACTGTTTGCCTCGATGCCTCCTTGGCGCTCGCACCAGCCAAAGCCTCGTCCCGACATGCTCGGAGCTCCTAACGCTACCGAGCATGAGGCACAACTGACAAGGAGGAGAATGGGGCTGAGGCTATAAAGGCTGGCCCCACCCCCTCAATGCCGAGACACGCGCAGCAGTCTGCCCATTTCCTCTAGGCGGCAAAACAGCCCGTGCGCTTAATCGGCTTGCCGATAGCGCATGAGCCTCCTTCTCCTTAGTTTTCAATCAATGGTAAAATCAATTTATGAAATTGTTCTTATTAATCTCATGACCTAAAATCACCTGGTTTTCTAGCGATTAGCAACAGTGTGTTACCTGGTGATTTTACCTTAATTTGGGCACTTTAAGAAGATCAGTTGACCACAGGAAATTTTTTTTCCCTAAAACAATTTATTAGGATATAATAAAAAAGAAATATTCAAACATATAGCAAAACTTATACAATTATATATCCTTCCCTCAATCCCTCCCCCCCTTCTCGGCTTCCCACAGTGCTCCAACCTCCTGCCCAATTCTTAAACTTTCTTCATACCTCCTTATCTCCTTCTTCACATCCACAGGTAACTTAATCTTCAACTGTTAGTCTTATACATTTATCTATTTTCTACTGTCCTTTAATTTTCAATAATTCTCAAAGCAAAGTAAATTGTCCTTTACATCCCAGTATTTCTCCAAATAGTCTTTAAAGTCTATCCAGTCTGCAAAAAATTGTTCTGCTTCCAAATTATTAAGTTTCCTTGTCATTTTGTCCATTTCAACCATAAAAGGTAATTTTTTAAATCCATTCCCCTATTTCAGGGATCTTATCTTGTTTCCAACATTGAGCATACCTCATTCTGGCAGTCGTGATCATATACCACATTAATGTCCTTTTTGCCATGTTGACTTCTTCCATTTTCAGTCCCAAAAGTAGTATTTCCGGTTCTTTCTTACTTACAGTTTACAATTTTTTCCATTTCTGCATGTATCTCAGCCCAAAAC
>NW_015164232.1:449483-460365 GCF_001447785.1 Gekko japonicus
CACAAATTAAATACCTTCACATCTCTCACTATTGGGATTGTCTGAAATAAAAACATCAACCGAGGTAAAATGTTCATTTTAACCACTGAAATTCTTCCCATCAATGACAAATTCAAGGTATTCCATTTCTTGATATCCTGTTATTTTAGGCCAGAGTTTGTCATAATTGTTCTTGTCATAATTGTAATTGTTGACCACAAGAAAATTGAAGGAAAGGAAGAGTGTCTTCCACCTCCAAAATGACTTTAGCTTGATGAATAACTCAACAGATTTTCACTGAAAGTATCATTAGTGTCATAGAAGACTGGAAGATATTCAGTTAGGAAATATATCCAATAGCAAAGTTCTGGTCTCCATTGCTGAAAGTAGGGAAATGGGATGAGGCATGAAGGTCACACAGGGCTCTACTATCTGAGGGAACTGCCAATTATTCAGGGGGAAAATCATGATTCCCTGTGACTTCTGTATTGCACTCCCTGTGGTGAAGTTTGATGAGTTTGCCTTGCCAGACGATGGGGTTGCTAAGGTAACTCAAGCTGTGACCCAACACTTGTGGGATTCCTTCAACTTGTGAAAGTAGCATGTTCAGCAGATGGAGATGTGTCCATGTTGAATTGTGCTGCAGGGTTTCAGTAACGAGTTCAACTCCCTCACCTAGGCATCACTCATCAGTGGAAATAAGGAGTCACAAGAAGGGAGGAGAACTGGATCAGATGTTAAAGGAAGAGGGAACTATGACAGGGAGTGAATGGAAGGTGTACTGTGGTGCAAAATATGTCTGCACTTGAGCCACCGCAGCTCCAATGGAAGGTGTACTGTGGTGCAAAATACGTCCACCATTCTAGCAACTCTGCCACAATGGCTGTTATCTGAATTCATTTGCATTATCTGAGGAGATTTTTAAAAACTCAAATATAAAGGGAATGTAAAGTTCAGTCACTGCCATAAATACATGAAATGCTGACACGATTTCAATTTCATTCAAAATATCAGAAAGATCTAAATTTCTTTGGCACTCAGTAAAGCCCACAAAATGAATCAGTTGGTAGGCATGCTTTTATGGTTCAAGATCCCATTATCATTGGCAGAAAAGACAGTAAACTGAGAAAAAGGCTGCTAAAGTACTGTAGAGTTGGAACAGGCAGTTAAAGTCTGCTGGCTTCAAGAGCTGAGTCACAAAAGACTTCAAACCTTGGAAAATAAAACAGAGGATGCGGAAGATGGATTTTGACAGGGAAAAATAAATACAGAACCCAGAGTAAAAAATAAGATGGAGTAAACAAAATTACAGAATAACAATATACAACAGTTTTGTGTCCCAATCTAGTTTGGATGGTGTGCATTGTGTGCATATTTCCTTTGGGACTGTGACTATATCTAAAAATTGGAGTTATGCACATTGTTCCGCACCACAACTGCCTTCTGTGGCTGCACATACAGTTCAGCTCACTTGTCCTGCTAAATACCATCTGAAGTGACTGTGCTAACCACTTTGAATTGAATCTGATTAGAGCTGATTGTGGGTAGTAAGCTTCTCATCCCTATCAGCTGTGCATATCACAGTTTCCCATGTGAGCTGGGATCATCCTGTCTCTAGCCCTGCTAGAAGCTATCACAGACATAAAACAGGGGTGAGCACTGAGCAGTGGTTTGCTACACATCAGAAGGTATGTTTTATGACATGACAGAAAGGTGGGGAATTGAAGGTATGTTTTATGACATGACAGAAAGATGGGGAATTTGCCAGGAGGATTCTTATCAGAAAAATAAATGACATATATATTAGATGCCTCAGGGCACTCGCCATTAACAGCATTCTTTATAAGTCTTATGACTGTTTGATTGTGGGTCAGACTATCACGACTGTTGGCTTTATACTTGTTTAACTGATTGGGTCGTGTGTGTACAGACTAGTTCCATCCATGCACAGCTATAGTGTATATAGCTACCTAAACAAATAGATGGATTGTACTCAGTGTAGAAGAAGATATTTGGCATTGTTCCTTCTATCACCACCACCCTCAATAATATGCATTTGGTGAAATGGGATCTATAAGAAATGTAAATCTAAAGAAATGGACTTGTCAAAATAAGACTTTATTATACCTCCTGAAACAAAGAGCAGATACTTACGTAGATCAGGATGCAAAACCAGTTTATTTTGAAAGACTATAGTTAGTCAGCAGTTATACATAGAAGCAGGCAGTTGCAGTGAACCACAGTGGTGGTCTAGTTTCACCCTATGGCCAAAGGAATGAAATCATATCCCTCGGCATCTATTAACTCCTACCTGCCCCAAAGAGTTGTCAGGGACTACATCTAAGCCAGTGGTGTCAAACTCATTTGTTATGAGAGCTGGATCTGACATAAATGAGACCTTGTTGAGCCAGGCCATGTGTGTCATAAAATGTAATGCCAGGTAGTGGAGATAACTTTATAAAGGACACAAACACAAAGGTTTTTTTTAACTTAAAATAAAAACATGCTTAAAACATTAGCACTCTTGCAATATTTTGTTTATTTAACAGTGTCTTAACTGACACCTCTTGCTCTGAATTATTGCATCAAAATGTCTGTGCTGTTGTAATCTTGAGTATGCTGTTCAGGTGTGTATCTGTAAGCTGCAAACCTACAATGACGCAGCAGCAGCAGAACTGCAAGAAGCAGCAGAAGACAGCCAGTTCCACTGCAGGCCTGATAGAAGCCCTCCGAGGGCCTGATCCAACCCTCGGGCTGCATGTTTGACACCCCTGATCTAAGCATTCAGAAGCAGTAAGACAGTACATACTAGCAACACGGCCCATTCTGAATGTGGCTTTTGCAAAGTGCCCACTCACTGTTGTAACATTCTACATAGGTTGACCAGTAAGGCTTCTGGTCTCTTGCTTACTTCCAGTTCTAGTGTGACAGGGAAAGAATAAACTGATTGGGGGCTCTGCTTTTAGCATATGCTGCCAAGGTAGCCATCTCCAAAATAAAAGACCAAGCAACCATGGAAAGTATTTATGGAAAAGGGTTTCCAAAAAAACCTGTCAGGTATAAAAAGCACTCGCATTGTGCAGAAAACATATTGCCTTTCCAGATACTTTTGAACTATTATCCTTCAAAACCATCTCTTGCTCGTGTCCCACTGAAGTAAAGGGGGTTGCAGTTTACAATCTGTCCTAGTAGCCTCAGCTGTAGAAGAGATTAGATATGTTCCAAGAGTGCAGCACAATTTAAGCAGGCTATTTGAGAGTGGATGCCCTTTGTTAAATAGTGGGTTCCATGGATGAACAGTCCACAAGTCTAGTGATCTGCTCTACATTATTAGTGATTTCAGCAAGAACAAGACAAGACTCCAGGGCCACAGCCCTGTTTAAATAGCATACAATTGCCATACCCAAATACATCCCACTCCCAATGATAGGCTATTTACATAACATAACTTCTTGATTTGTTACTTCCAGAGTCCTGGTGGGCTATTGTTCTTGGGCTCTGGTAGAACAGTCCTGAAATGTTTCAGTCCCAATACATAACAACCCTCTCCCCTAAGTTCCAAAGCACCTTAACAGACATAGTCTTCAAGGTACACTGGCTTGTGTCATTCCCTCTGAGAATGCTGGGGCTCCTGGGGGGGTGGAGACAACACCGAAGCTGGGCTTGGTGAGGAAGGAACAGCTCTGGAGTCCTGCAAGGTGGGAACAGAGTCCAGGAGGTCCATAGTGGCCTGCAGCGGGCTTTCCTCTTCCCAGCAATCCAGTTGCATGCTGTTGTGGGGGGCTCACTCTCGGTCAGTGGTGGTGGTGGTGATGGTTCCAGGGTGCAATCCTCCTCTTTGGCAGAGGACAATTCAGGCTCCTCAGGCAGCAGGTGGCAGCACAGCTGGTCTATGTGCCTGTGTAGAAGCTGGCCCCCATTCATCGATACCTCATACAATAGGGGTCTGGTGACTCAGGTAACCCTTGCCAGGATCCATGTGGGGCTGCTGGAATAGTTCCATGTGAAGACAGGGTCACCTGGAGAGAACCTGAGGGGGATTTTTCTGTCCATTCCCGGCCACCACATGTAGCTTCTGGTCAGCGCTTTCATCCTCACAATTTCCAGGTGGGTCTCATGCAGGGCTACCAAAACCCATTTATACAGTGGTGTGGGAATCACTACCCAGCTACCCCATAGCAGGCACCACTTGTAAGCTGATAGCTTGTCCCTGTTGGACACAAACGCTGTGAATTCTGGGCCCACCTGACTGGTGGGCCATCCCCTCCCCACCCAGTTCAAAACATGAGAGAGGAAACAGTCCCCGGTGGTGTGGCAGGAAATGTCCACGGTGTGCAGAGGGCAGTCTGGCAGGTCCTCCATCATCAGGATTTGGTGTGCGGGGGGCAGGTTTGGGTCGATGGAGCTGAGCGGGAGGCATCTAAGAGTGTCCGCGTGTCCCATAGACTTCCACGGCCAGTATTGCAGGATGTATTGGTACCCCCACAGAAATATGGACCAGTGCAGGACCCTTGGTGACAGCATCTGTGGCATCTGGTGGTCGGAGGTGAGGAGACCGAGCAGGGGCTTGTGGTTGGTTGCAATGGTGAAGGTAATTGTGGAACTTCTTCACTCCCGCCACGATTGCAAAGGCCTCTTTGTCCATCTGGGTCCTTGAGTAGTAGGCCACTGGTACCTCTCTCCCATCCGGCAGCCGATAACCCAGGACTGCACCAATGCCATAGGGAGAAGTGTCACACACCAAGACGACTGGCAGCATCTTGTCGAAATGGGCAAGAACATCATGCAAGATGAGTAGCTCCTTTACAGCCCAGAAAGAGGTGGCCTGCCACCGGCCCCACACCCATGGGGCCTTCTTGTTGATCAGGCAGTGGAGTGGCTCCACGAGTGTGGCTTTATGGGGCAGAAAGGTGTGGTAAAAGTTCAGAAGCCCCAAGAAAACCTGCAGGAGCAGGTGTGTTCGCAATGGCGCAAACCTTGTCAGGGGCTGGATGGATGCCGTCAACATCCATGGAGAACCCCAGGAACTCTATACGGGGAACCCCCAGGAGGCATTTCTTTTGCTTCACCTTCAGCCTAGCAGAATTGAATCGCTGCACCATGGCACATAGGTGGGCTGTGAAGTCCTCTTCTGTGGGGGCAGTGATCAAGACATCATCAAAGAATGGTTGGACCCCAGGGATGCCTCTCAAAAGAGAGTCCATTAAGTTCTGGAAGATCCCCGGGGCCATGCTCACTCCAAATTGCAACCGTTTTACTCTGAAAGCACCCTGGTGTGTGATGATGGTCTGTGCCTCAACGGTCGGCTTGTCCACCAGGAGTTGATGGTATGCTTGGGCTAAGTCCAATTTCCTGAAGACCTTGGCCCCCCACCAAAATTGCTAGGGCATGGCTGACCACAGGCACAGGGTAAGCGTGGTCCCTCAGCGCCTTGTTGATTGTACATTTGTAGTCCACGCAGATGCAGATGCAGATGGCCCATTTGGCTTAATTGGGGTTACAGTGGGGGTCTCCAGGTGGCGTGGGGAACTGGCTCTAAAACTCTTTGTGCCACCAAGTGGTCCAGCTCCACCTCAATTTTGGGCTTGAGCACGAACGGAACTCTCTGAGCCTTGATGCTGATGGGCTGCACATCGGGGCTAAATTGGAGCGATACAGGGGGACCTGTGTATTGGCCAAGCATCCCTTTGAAGACAGCAGGGAACTCATCACACACATTACTGAAGTCTGAGTGCTTTGCACACATGGGTTCAAATCCCACCTTCATCCCCACTGTTAAATAGTGGGTTCCATGGATGAACAGTCCACAAGTCTAGTGATCAGTTTTATTTATTTATTTATTTATTTATTTATTTATTTATTTATTTATAGATTTATATCCCGCCCTCCCTATGGCTCAGGGCGGCTAACATACGGCAAAAACTGCATTACATAGATAAAATACAATAAAACAAAACCACATTAAAACACACAATAAAACCGTACAATATTTAAAGCGCTCTAGTCCTCCTACATATAAATCACCCAAGACGGGATCAGTGAACCCAGTGCGGCGACCAGCTGTTTCTAGCGTGGTCTCCAGTAGCGCTGTTCTACGCACATTCTGCCATGTGATAGTTGCCCTATATGATGGAAGCAACAGTAGGACAATGCCCCAATGGTGGAATAGTGGCAGCGGCGGCTCCTACTCAAAGTCGTGGCGGAAGAGCTCCATCTTACAAGCCCTGCGGAACTGCACAAGGTCCCGCAGGGCCCGTATCTTCTCTGGGAGCTCGTTCCACCAGGTAGGAGCCGCCACCGAAAATGCTCTGGCCCTAGTGGGAGCAAACTTCACATCTCGGGGGCCTGGAACTTCCAGGACGTGGAGACTCCTCGATCTTAGTGCTCTTGGGGGAACATACGGGGAGAGGCAGTCCTTCAGGTAAGCTGGACCCTGGCCATTCAGGGCTTTAAAGGTGAGAACCAGCACTTTGAAGCGAATCCGGTATGCTATCGGCAGCCAGTGCAGCGCTTGCAGCACAGGGCGGATGTGGTCTCGCCTAGAAAGGCCCATCAGCAGCCTGGCCGCAGCATTCTGCACTAGCTGCAGCTTCTGGATTTGCGACAGAGGCAGCCCTAAGTAGAGAGCGTTCCAAAATCCAATAAGCCTCTCTTTGCAGCAATATTTTATGCGTGTCTATAACACTATAAGGCTTAGGACGCACTACCTCCAAAGTTACACATTTAAAATCCTCTGGTCTATGGTTTTTTTTCTATAAAATGTGGAACAAGGGGAGCATCGGGACATTTGTGTTTAAGGCGGGACTTATGTTCTAATATACGAGTTTTCAAAGCGCGTGTGGACTTCCCTACATAATTAAGTCCACAACCACACTGTAAGAGGTAAACCACCCCCTTTGTTGAGCAAGTCGAGAAATGTTCTATCTCTTTCTTAAATCCTACCCCTGGGAAAGCCAGTACTTTGGTCTCCCACATCTGGGAACATACTGCACATTTCAAGCACTTAAAGTGGCCCCTCGGGGGTGGCCCATCTCTCTCAATCTTGGGTAAATCCGCCCTGATAATCCTATCCCTGATATTAGTCGTTCTCCTAAAGCCCATAAAAGGAGGATTGCTGCATCTAGGTATGTCACTTAGGATGTGCCAATGTTTCAGCACTACATTCCTGATGGAATATGCTTTTGGTGTAAAGTCTATCGCCCAATGTATTCTATTATCTGTTGCTAATAGAATACATTATCTAAGCAGGGAGTGTATCCATTTTGTGGACACAGAAGAAAACTGGATGAGTATGGTATATTTAGTATCTGAAAACCATTTCATGCATTAATGTGGGTGTATGTAAAGTGACATCAAATCGCAGCTGACAAGGGGCTTTCAAGGCAAGTGAAAAGCAAAGGTGGTTTGCCATCGCCTTCCTCTGCAGAGTCTTTCCTTCGGTGGTCTCCCTTCCAAGTACCAAAACTGCTTAGCTTCTGAGAGCTGATGAGATCAAGCTATACCATGCCACCTTCCCTCTCTCATGCATTTATCAGGGTTGCCATATTCAAATTCCCTTAATCCAGGCAGCCTAATTTGCATTACGCAAACATTTTTCCAGTTACACAAATCACACACATTGCATTGTCTACCAGTTGCTTTGTGATTGTTCCTGCCAGTTACCATTAAAAGCTGGGGTGTGGGGAACTGAAGAAAGCATCTTTTGATTTGACCATATGAAGATTTGCTCGTGCCTTCTCTATAGGCAATAGCAAAGCTTGTCAGCAAGTATTGTAGCAAGCATGTCGATCATAGCAGTAACTTCTGTCATTGTCTGGAATAATGAAAGTTGGAAACAGGCTTATTTCTCATGAAATGATTGGGTAGATTACCGCCAGCTCATTTTGCCTTCTAATTTTGAAGCTAAAAGGCTAGAGGCTTTTCTCTTTTTCAGCTAAAGCTAGGGATCTGGGTAAGGTAATCATCCTAAAAGGCATAGAGAAATATGCTTAGAATCTAAGCAACACTTGTGTAACTGTGGCATATGACAATCCAATGCATTGCATCATCATCCCTCATACATGAAACTACAGTATGTGGGTAAATCTGGGTTTTATTAAATGCCTGATCTGCATCAACAAACTTTTATGTAATTTATAAGAGGTTTGCAGCTAATAGGTGGTACACTGGCTATCAGTTTTTTGCGCAGCTCCACTCTGGCCCCAAACTTGGACAGTGTGACCACCGGCTTTGTTTATTCTAATGTTGCCAATGCGCTAAGGGTGCTAAGGTTCTTTAACTTGTGTGGCTAGCCAATAAACCACACAGTTAAAACAATCATCCAGGCAGTAAAGGGTAACAAAAGTATTTATTCAAATAAAGGAGCATCTCATGGCTTAATTCAGCGTGGGTGTTCAACGAGCAAATACAGAAAGCAGACTTATATACTCTTCTTGCTCCTCTTCACTTTATATCATCACTGACATCACTTAGACATGCTCAGTTCAGATTTCTTTTTCTGGCCGGTCATCAATCACATATTTGGCACACAGGGTGTTACTTGACTGCACTTCAACCCCCACAATGCAGGTGCAGTGCTCATTATATTTGATTTACAGTTTTATTTACTCCTTTTTGGCTTTTCTCCCAGACTCCTTTTATCTTTGAATGAACTCTTAGACTGAGTTCATGCTCAGTATTAGCCTGTCAGTTCAGTTACAAAGTTGGTTTTTCTTTACATTTATATAGGCATACATGTTACAAAAACACCTTTGTTGGCATTTGCTGGTACCATAGAGTTTTCAAGGCAATTGCTAGAGTGTCACCCTGCAACATGCCCAGCATGATTACGTCACTTCCGGGCGATGTCATCATGCTGGACACATTGGCCTGATCTGGCCACTTCAGGGGTCGGGTTCCCTCTGTCGGCAGGATCTGGACCAGCAGATTGGGGGCCCCTTTGGTGGGGGAATCCCCACCCCCTGGGGGGACTTGGCAGCCCTAGGCAGGATATAAGCAAACAAACAAGCTACTTAGCACCAACCTTTTCCCAAGCCAGGCAAATGATAGGCCATTTTAAGAACAAACTTCATCCTTAGGTGCCTCAGGGCACTCACCATTAGCACTACCTGTGTTCTAGCAAACTGCACTATTTCTACCATGCCTAGTTATGGCCTAGTTATGTCTTACTGATAACACCACACTCTAGGAACAATATGAAGCAAGTTAAAAAAAAGTCTCCCCCATGTGCCAGTCCAAAGAGATCCCCAAGTCCTTGCTCACTTGCTGAAAGAGATCAACTAATCCCAGGTGGCTCCAAACAGGGTGAATAGCTGGGTGAGACAGTAGCACAAGGTGTATATGTCTGACCACTAACCAAGTTCTCCTTCAATTCTTCCCATTGGGTGAATGTTAGCCACATTTAAATTAGAGGAGCTGGCACAACACCATCACTAGCCGGCTTATGCAGAACAATGAATGAATTTAGAGCATGTGCATTCTCACTAAAATACATGCAACTGATAGGAAGGCAAAGCCATTCCTAGCTCCCTGAGATGTATGATAGTGGTGAATATATATTTGTTGTACAGACATATTTTTACACAACTTGATACAGCATAATGTGTATATACAATGCTTTTATATATATGGTAAAGCAGGACCCAGCTAGGTTCCATTTCACTGAGCTAATTTATTGTTAGAGGACTGAAATATCAAGTGTGATGTTGTGTGTGGGTGAGTGAATGGGCTACTTCATACCACCTCAAGTACAGTGCTTTTCAGTGCTGTCATTTCTTGCATTCAGCAGCTGCACATCAAGTGTGCACTAATAAAATGCAGAAAAAAGCAGGCTATATCGTTATGTGAACCACATTTAAGTCAGAAGAAAGAAATTTTCCACCACTAAATGTAATTAGACCATTTTTCGCTTTACACCCATGTTCTGTATGTGGTACTTGTTCATGAACTAATAATATTAATAAACAAATGGATCCAGTAGGGGCATGAAGAGGAGGGTGCTTGTTTCCTGTTTACCAAGGGCAGTTTCTTTTTTCCCAATATCAGTGCCTATAAATCACTGATCTCTTTATTTCTTTTAGCATTTTTTACACATTTTAATGCAATTGATATATAATTTATACGGGACTTTTATGTACCGGGACCCCATTTATATGAATAATGATGATTTATTAATGCGTAGATTCTGTTGAAAAATATGTATGTTTTATTGTAGAAATTCACCCAAGGAAATAGAAAATGGTACAGAAATAAAAGCTTATGGGCTTGGATCCTGCAGATCCATTCTTCTAAAGGTGTCACCTTTCCCCACTGCATTGCAATTTCATCTGATGCAAGAGGTAAAAATAAGTTAGGTTTCTTGTACAAGGCAAAGGCACTAATATTAGAACAACAGTTCCAGGGAATCTAAGCCATCAGTTTGACTCGTAAAAAGAAGAAACAAAATGAAAAAGTATATTCAAATAAATCTAGTTAGCTTGTAATAGCATCTAAAAGAATAAAAGATATGTATGTCTGCAACATGAGATGGATTGACTCAATAAAGGTAGCCATAGCCTTCAGTTTGCAAGACCTGAGCAAGGCTGTTAATGACAGGACGTTTTGGAGATAATTAATTCATAGGGTCATCATAAGTCAGAAGCGTGGCTGTCTGTGGCAGCCATAACTCATCAGAAAATAAAGCTAGGAATTTCGAAATTGGCCACTAGCTTCAGGATGATCCTAGGAGCTGCACTGCAATCAGAATTTCCTGGCTCAGATTATCTCCAGATCATCCCTGTACAATTTAAAATGGAAATGATCTCTCCACTCATTTGCCAAGGTATAATATACTGGGTTCAATATACGTTTAGTGAACTGTCGCAGGCAAGGACGACGGGCAGCATTTCATTGAAATATGCCAGGA
>NW_015164233.1:0-36359 GCF_001447785.1 Gekko japonicus
CTTTATGGCACAGCCTTCATCCCAGCCCACAGTGGTCCAATGCAGAAAGAGCTTTACCAGATGATCCTCTTGTTGTGTGCAAATGGTAGCCCTAAGTGCAGGGCTGCATCCATTAGAATCTTTTAGAACAGAAAGAATATAGATGCAGAATGGGCTCAGCAAGGGATGAGTGTGATGGCAGGAGGTCTTTCAGCAACAGGCTAGTAAATCCAAAACAAACAGGCGGGGGGAAGTGACAGGATTAGGCCTATTTCAATTCTATCAATGCGAAGATGCGTGACTGGGTACCAAGACTGGAAACATAAGGCCAATAGAAAACAACCCATCAAGCCAAGAGACAACAACCCATCAATACAGTGAAAAAGTATGAAGTTCCCAAGCAAAGTGTTGAGATCTCTATTAGAACATAAGAACATAAGAGACGCCAATGTTGGATCAGGCCAAAGGCCCATCTAGTCCAACACTCTGTCACACAGTGGCTAGAAATACCAGGTGCCACCAGGAGGTCCACCAGTGTGGCCAGGACATTAGAAGTCCTCCCACTGTTGACCCCTACCAGGCACCAAGAAGTCACAGCATCACTTGCCCCAGAGCCCCTATCTATACCTTGTGGCTAATAGCCACTGATGGACTTCTGCTCCATATGCTTATCTAATTCCCTTTTGAAGCTGTCCATGCTTGTAGCCGCCACCACTTCCTGTGGCAGTGAATTCCATGTGTTAATCATTCTTTGGGTGAAGAAGTACTTCCTTTTATCCATTCTAACCCGACTGCTCAGCAATTTCATTGAGTGCCCACGAGTTCTTGTATTGTGAGAAAGGGAAAAAAGTACCTCTTTCTCTACCTGTTCTTTCCCATGCATTCCATGCATATTGAGTAGGTCACATTGCTAAGAATTATTTTCAGCTCTCTATAGACTGATGTCTTATATCATGAAGGCTAAAACTGACATGGAGGAAGAGAGCTGACATACCTGGCCCTGAGCTCTTTGAAGGAAGCTCGGGATAAAAAATAAATGAATGGAGAACTAGCGTGGTATAATGGTTAAAGTGTCAGACTAGAATCTGGGAAACCCAGGTTCGAATCCCCACACTGCCACAGAAGCTTGCTAGATGTCCCATGTTCCCTCTAAGCTGTGGAGTCTTGTGAGCAACAATTCTACTTTGTGAGCTACTGGCATTAAAGTTGTGAGCGAGCAATTTGACTACTGCATAAATTAGTCGGCTCTGGAGCCATCACTCCTGAGCTAAGACAAAAATGTGTGAGCCGGGAGCTAAAAAACTGTGAGCTAACTCACACTAACTCAGGCTTAGAGGGAACACTGGTCCCTGGGCCAGTCCCACATTCTCAGCCTCACCCCCTCACAGGGTTGTTGTGAGCGTAACATGGAGGAGAGGAGAACAACGTAAGCCGCTTTGGGTCCCCACTGGAGAGAAAGACGGCATAAAACAAACACGTAAGTCCACGAACGTGCCTGTTGCTGGTTTCAAGAAACCGTCCGTTTCCCATTCAAGGACAAACCCTGCCATTCCACATTCTGAACACAGGCATGGGGTACCCTTGCATGAAAAGCCAAGACGGCCGAGGAACAAAACGTGTATGTAAATGGCTGATTTGCATCAAATTAAGATAAGAAATTCTAAAGCCCTGTCTATGGAGAAGCAAAATGTTCCAAGAGTATTACAGCCCCTCCGCCTCTTTCTTCCTTCATGCTGTCTGAGCTTGGCTTCTGTTCCCATTAAGAGCGGCCAGCCTCATCAACGCCTTCGGTCCGGGAGCGGCTCATCGGCAGCCTACCGTTCCCTCCTGGCCAGTCAGTTGGCAGAATCTTCATAAAGGGGCCGCCTGCCCCAGCCCCCAGACGTCTGTGGGAGTCAGAGAGCGAGAGAGGCGGCAGCCCTCTGAGGGACTCTCAATTCCAGAGTCGGGTTCGGATGCCGGAGCAGGCAGGCCCGCCTTCAGCTTTACATAATTGAAAATGAACTTCCAGAGGAGGGCAACCGTGGAGGAAGCCAGCTCCTGTCCCCCTAGGCCCTTCGCTTACCCAATTAAGGGCTCCAAAGCGCTGCTCCTTTTTTGTGCGTGTGAAAAATTTGGTTTAAAGCATCCGCTCGCAACACGGCTTGCCTCTTAAAGATTGCTTCAAATGAGAACTCTCCGCAACCCAAAAGGACGTGCCTATTGCTGAATGAGAGACGTTCCGTTTTGATGAAGCGCCTGGAAAATGCCGGTGCAGCGGGTAAGAGTGCCGGAGGGGCCTGGGCTCAAATCCACACTCTGCAATGACATTTGCCTGTTGACCCTGGGCAAGTTACTTTCTCTCAGAAGAACATAAGAGAAGCCAATGTTGGATTGGGCCAATGGCCCATCCACTCCAACACTCTGTCACACAGAGGCCAAAAATACCAGGTGCCATCAGGAGGTCCAGCAGTGGGGCCATGACACTAGGAGCCCTCACACTGTTGCCCCCTTCCCCAAGCACCAAGAATACAGAACATCCCTTGCCCTGGAGTCCCTACCTATACCTTGTGGCTAATAGCCACCGATGGGCCTCTGCTCCATATGCTTATCTAATCCCCTCTTGAAGCCCTCCATGCTTGTAGCCGCCACCTCTCAGCTGAACGTACCTCACAGGGTTGTTGGACAGATGAAAAAGACAAAGGGAATATTGTCCTCTGGAGGAAGGGTGGCATAAGAAGGTGATAACAGGATGTGTGCAGTGCAGGTGGACGGGAACAGCACTAAACGCACTACCCCCTCCCCTCTTTAAATAACTGAACACGATCATTGACAGAGCGCACAACTTCCCCCGAGTTCCCCACTTTCATTAAAAGTTACTAGCCCTCAAGCCTACAGACAGACACTGGATACAGACCCAGGCAACTCCAGCTGAGCTCTCGGGAATCACGGCAGGAAGGCTGCGTGTGTGGAGCACGGTAAGCGGAAAGTAAAAACCAGGGTTCTAGTTTCCCCGCAGTTCCCTTGCCCCGTCCCAGGATCACTAAAAGCCTATTTTACATGTGCAAGCAGCAGTTGGGAAATGATGCAAACTGGCTCTATGGGGGTCTTTTAGACCACAAGCAGCTTTTCTTGGCAAACGTGGCCTTTCGATGTCACGAATACAACGTGGAGGGCCAGGCCTTACGCCCACCTCCCTCGAGATACTTCAGAGCCGTGATTCTTAACAGGGGCAGCCCACACAAGCAGAGGCCATTCCGGGAGGGACACGTGTGGAGCAGTAAGGGAGGGCCAGCAATCAACAGGATACAAACCCCTTTTGTCAGGGCCAACCAAAAGCCAGTTTGGTGCAGTGGTTAGGAGCGCGGACTCTAATCTGGGAGAACTGGGTTTGATTCCCCCACTCCTCCACATGCAGCTGCTGGCGTGATCTTGGGTCAGTCACAAGTTCTCTGAGAGCTGTTCTCTCAAGGGAAGTTCTCGAAAGGGCTCTCTCAGCCCCACCTACCTCACATGGTGTCTGTTGAGGGGAGGGGGAGGGGAAGGAGATTGTAAACTGCCCTGGGACTCCTTCAGGTAGTGAAGGGTGGGGTATAAATCCAATCTCCTCTTCTCCTTCAAAATGACTTACAACATTATGCAAGGTTTTGAACTCATCAGAAGTCTTCCTTCTAGCCTGAAGAAGAGTTCTGCAGTGCTCAAAAGCTTTCACGGTCTTTTGTATCACTTTGGGTGACCCTAATAAAAGCCATTCAATGGACTGTGTTTCTTGTTCTCTGCGTGGACCGATGTGGCGGGCTGCGACTTTAATCAACAGGATGATGGACACTACAGCTAGACTGCAGCCATAAATTGCGGGGGGGTTATTCTGACCTTCTGGGGGCAAACGGAGGAGGGAGAGAATGATCTGGAATTTTCAGCAGCCCCCTCCTCCCCACTTGCAATGACTTTGGACAGCCGAAGGGAGAGAGTTGTTTTATACTGCTCAGCCCGCCTGAAAGATAAAATCCCAGATCTTCAATTTCTCCCACGGGCCCTTAAAAAAAAATTGGCACACGGCAGAGAAGAATTCGAGCCTGACGTTAAGGAACCGCTGGCAAAAGATCTCACTGAACGTGCATCCGACATCCACGTCTCGTATGCCCCTGTCATAAAGATACCTATGGAAGTAAAACAGCTTTGCCCAGCCTGCTGTTTTATATCATCACTTGGAGAGACAGTTTGATGATTATGCTGCATGCCCGGTGGGTAGTGGTGGATTAAAAAGGATAAGAACCTTGACTTTGGGGGGGGAAACATGCCGTCGCAACAGGCAAGAATGGAAGTATTTCATCCCTTACCATTCATTGCCAACTTCCTACTGTCTGAAGTTCAGGTGCATTCACATGAAACAGGGCAATCAGGTACGCTCGCAAAAAATGACACAAGTAGGAGACTCTCTTGACATTAATGTAGCTCATTAAAGTGTTCCAAGCACTTCCCATTGTAAAAACTCTGTGATGTGACCCCAACATTTGTAATGTTGACCCAAAGATGAAGAGCCAGAATGGATCTGGGAGACCCACATTCAAAGCCCCACTCTGCCATGGAAGTTACTGGGTGGCCTTGGGCTAACCACACACAGGCACTCAGCCTAACCTACCAAGAACCATAGAGCTGGCAGGGACCTCCAGGGTCATCTAGTCCAACCCTCTGCACAATGCAGGAAATTCACAAATACCACCCACCCACCCCACACACACCCAGTGACCCCTATTCCATGCCCAGAAGATGACAAAAAACCTCCAGGATCCCTGGCCAAACCGGCCTGGAGCAAAACTGCTGCCTCACCCCAAACTGGCAGTTGTTGTGAGGATAAAACGGATGAGAGACGAAGAATACAAGCTGGTTTAAGTCGCCCCACTGGGGAAAGAAGCGGGGTATAAATGAACTACATAAAGCAGAGGGGGGATTCCCCAGTTCATAACTCTGTCACAACTCTCAGTTAAACTTTCGGGGCCGAAACCCTTGAAGTTAACAGACCACATTTGGTCACATAAGCATAGGCCATTGTCTTTATTTATTTATTTATTTCACTTTTACGCCACCCTCCCTGCCAGGCAGGCTCAGGGCGGCTTCCACAAACTGACAAGCAGTATACATTCACAGTAAGTATAAAAATATAAAACATCAGTTAAAACACAACCAATCAATATAAAACATTCAATAGATGGCGATAAAACTAAAGTGCAATTTAGGGACACTCTCGGCGGTATCGCCGCATTAGGTCGTCTAGGATCGGAGTTCGCACAGGGCTCTGCTGGTAGAATGTCGCTCCTATCGGAACGCCTGCCTGAAAAGTTGTTTTCATGGCCCTGCGGAACTGTGACAAGTCCCGCAGGGCCCTGATCTCGGCAGGAAGCTCATTCCAATAGGACGGAGCTACAAACGAAAAAGCCCTCGTCCTGGTTACCATCAACCTGACTTCCTTAGGGCCAGGGAGGTCCAGGCGGTTTTGGGATCCTGATCGCAGTGCTCTCTGGGGAACATACGGGGAAAAGCGGTCCCTCAGGTAGGCTGGTCCCTGACCATAAAGGCACCCCAAGTGTGGACACAGGACCCCTAGGATGGCTGGGGAAGAACGGACCTCATCTGGTTACGTCCACACAACTGACGTTCCAGAAACGGATACACACTCCTCCTCTCCCCGTTCCCGGCGCAGGAGGAAGGAAGCAAGAATTAAAAGAGTGGATAAGGGCTCATTTTTAAAATTCAATGCCACCTTTGCAGAGTCTCTTCTGACTTAGGCCAGAGTTTTTAGAAAGCACCTCGGTAGTCGGCAAGAAGCCACTGGGCCTTGAAGGAAAGAGGATTAATGGGAACAACAGAGGGAGAGTTCTGCTGAAGAGGGCACGGCTAGGTCGATAAGCAGGTGACACAGCGGGGACCTTTTCTGCCTTCCTGCCTTCCGTTTAAGCTGCTTCGCCACACAGCTCCCGGCACACCACTCCTCTCCGGACCTCCTTCGCCACCAGTGTGCTTTCCCAGCTCTGCACTGTTCCCCCTTCTTCTGTTCTGCGCTCTCTTCAGGCTCTTTGCGCCCGCCTTTGCCAACCGATTAGTCCTTTAATTGATTCCCTTCCTCTTTCTAAGAACCGCCTTAAGACTCCTTTCAGTTCAGCCAGCCAATGCCTAATGACTGCTGGCTTTCTCCTCCCCTCAAATGTTTAAGTTTTTATTTTTGCTCAAATTAGTCTGCAAGCCCACCGGGCAGAGTCGGTCTTATTACTATTGTTGTTTCCACAGCAGCCAGGAGCTGCTTAAAAGCACTTCACAAGTAACAACCATGTTCCGACATCCATGCTACGCTCCGATTAGCTGGATTTCAGGGTGGCCCCTATGCCGCGTGACGAACTTGGTTTGAGACCTGGTTGTGCTACTGAATTGGCCTCGGCTGCCTTAACGGGAAGGCTGACAGGGGATTAGGGGTGAGGAGTCCTTTCTTGTTAATTATCCTGGGAGCTCTTGGTAGCTTTCAGTCCTATCAACCACACTATCTTCTGGAACGGTCTTGCCAAGTGTGTGCACACCTGTGTGTGTGGGGGTTAGAAGCACCACAGTGATTCCAACCCTTTTTACTTCAGAAAAAATTGAAAAACCGGAAAGAGTTTCTTAGTGGGACCGCTGCACGTGAATACACGAAGCAGCCTGATCGTGAATCAGACCCTTGGTCCAGCAAGGTCAGCTCACTGACTCTGCCCAGAAGTGGCTCTCCAAGTTCTCAGGCAGAGGTCTTTCCCCTCACCTGTTGCCTAGTTCTTTTAACTGGAGATGCTGGGGATTGAACTCGGGACCTTCAGCATGCAAGGCAGATACTTTGCCCCTGAGCCATGGCCCCTCTACATGATGAACATCCAGAAGATGCAACTGAGAGCCAGTTTGGTGTATGTCAGCTATTCTGCCATGGGGGTTGGGGAGTTCATTCTATAATTGCTATTGCATTCCTATCGCTGCTGTTCTGCCTGTGCTGAAATGCTTATCGCTACAGATGTGCAGGAGGAGGATGTATTGTCTGGAAGTCTCCTGTGTACTGTGAGAGACTACCGCTTCCCAGCTTTCACCACCTAACGGTTTCCTAGCTGGTCCCGCGCACGGGAGGGTAGCTAATTGGCCCATGCCATTGGGGGGGTGCATACGAATGCCCTATATCCTATTATGTTCAATGGGTTGCCGCCATTCTTAACAGTGCCTGTGTTACTGCATCTATAGCTTTGCAATAAAAGTATAACCGTTCCTGAATGCGTGTACTTCGTTGTAAGCTGTGGGTTCTGACAGTGTAGTGGTAGTCTGACAGCGTAGCAGCAGGACTGTAATCTAGAGAATTGGGTTTGATTTCCCATTCCTCCACATGAAGCCAGCTGGGAGACCTTGGGTCAGTCACAGCTCTCTCGGAGCTCTCTCAGTCCCACCTGTCTCATAGGGTGTCTATTGTGCGGCGAGGAAGGGAGGGCGATTGTAAGCCACTCCAAATGAAGGGCGGGGTATAAATCCAATGCTTCTTCCTCAGGACTGATTATGCTTCCCTTTGGTCTCTCTGTTCAACATCTCCATTCGAAGATTAGAGCAATGGTGTTACCCATGGGTCTAGAGAACTAGGTTTGATTTCCCATTCCTCCACATGAAGTCAGCTGGGAGACCTTGGGTCAGTCACAGCTCTCTCGGAGCTCTCTCAGTCCCACCTGTCTCCTAGGGTGTCTATTGTGCGGAGAGGAAGGGAGGGCGATTGTAAGCCACTCCAAATGAAGGGCGGGGTATAAATCCAATGCTTCTTCTTCAGGACTGATTATGCTTCCCTTTGGTCTCTCTGTTCAACATCTCCATTCGAAGATTAGAGCAATGGTGTTACCCAGGGGTCATTTCCTGCAGGAGCGCACAGGAGCAGAGCTCCGGCAGTAAAGAGCCGAGGGGGCAGGCACATGCAACAAGCCCCACCCCCTGCTCCCAGCAGGCCTCAGTCAGAGCAAGAAGCAGCCAGGTAAGTTGCAGAGCCCCACCCCCACCCCCCGGTCCAAAACAGTCCAGTGGCACCTTTAAGACCAAGTTTTATTCAGGCACGAGCTCTCCCTCCTCTGTGAGCACAGATCTGCACGTTCCCCCCCATAGCTAGCAATCCAGAACAATCCAGTGGAGCCTGAGCAGTGGGAGTTGCCTTCTGACACACTTCCGGTGATGTCAGGGGGTGTGGCATATGCAAATAAGTTATGCTAATGAGTTGTGCTAATGAGCTCCTGCACCTCTTTTTCTACGAAATGACCCCTGGTGTTACCAATATTAAGGTGGCACCCAGTTCTCTTGCTTCAGACAGGAAACAGCACCAAAGTACTGTTTGTGGACATGCAGTGCGGTGCAGCGATTAGAGCGTTCAAGTCCAATCTGGGAGACAGAGGTCTGCATCCCCATTCTGTTACAGAAGCTTGCCAGGTGACCTTGGGCCAGTCATACCCCTTCAACCTATCTGGCCTCACGGGGCTATCCTGAGGATAAAATGGAGGGGGGGGGAAGACAATGAAAGTCATGTGGTGGAGTTCCTGATGAGAAAGGTGGGCTGGAAATGAAGTAAGTAAATAAATAAAAAAGATGGGCTGGACAATGGTCAACAACAATGCTTGAACAAGATAAGAAAGAGGTTGTACTGGCTTACAGGCTCTGAGTATCAGGTGCCGGTGGTTAGGCAAGGCAGGGTCATTCAGGCCAAGGTGCCGGTGGTTAGGCAAGGCAGGGTCGTTCAGGCCAAGGTCAGGGTTCCAAGAATCAGGCAAGGTAGAGTCTGTGACTTAGCATCTATGGTACTCCTTGCGTCCATGCCTAACAGCCTCTTTTGGCTGGTTTTTGTAGCCCCATGCCTAAGGGTCATGCTTGCAGTCAGCTGCTCAGAAGGAATCCTGCAACTACTCATCTTTGTCATCTTCAAGCAGCTGGCATCGGGCCAGAAGGCGTGCACTTTGCCGTCTTGTCTGAAGCTCTGTTCTCAGTCGCCTTCTGCAGCACTCTAAGGGTGTAGGTGATACTGGTGGGCTGGGAACGGCCAACTGAGGTTCACCCGCTGAACCAGGGCTGGAGAGCGCCTGTGGCTCTGCACCAGCTGTTGGCTGTGAATCCTGACAAGCCTGAAGCTCAGTTTTCTGCTGGTCAGCTTCTGCTGAGTCAAGGTTGGCTACATGGGGCTCCTCTTCTTCTGAGGAGTCCTTACTTTCACTGAGCCCTGGCTGACTCATGACAGAGGTGCTGCTAAGTAGGGATTTGGCTGATACTGAAGTGACGTTCAACTGTTTTGCAGGGACTGCAGCGCCACACCCTCTTAAAGACCCAGATCTGCACCTTGGTGGTACTTCTGGACCCACCCTTGCCTTCTTGATGGCCCGGTGGCAACTGCTTTTTGCCTATTTACGCCTGGTGGTGCCTGGGGAGGGGACTGCTTTCAAAAACCCGGAGGCAGAGTACAGGGTAGACACCAAAGAAGGGACCCCTAGGATGGCTGGGGAAGAACGGACCCCATCTGGTTACGTCCACACGACTGACGTTCCGGAAACGGATACACACTCCTCCTCTCCCTCGCCCTGTTCCCGGAGCAGGAGGAAGGAAGCAAGAATTAAAGAGTGGATAAGGGCTCCTTTTTTAAATTCATGCGACCATTGCAGAGGTCTCTTCTGACTTAGGCCACAGTTTTTAGAAAGCCCCTCGGTAGTCGGCAAGAAGCCACTGGGCCTTGAAGGAAAGAGGATTAATGGGAACAACAGAGGGAGAGTTCTGCTGAAGAGGGCACGGCTAGGTCGATAAGCAGGTGACACAGCGGGGACCTTTTCTGCCTTCCTGCCTTCCGTTTAAGCTGCTTCGCCACACAGCTCCCGGCACACCACTCCTCTCCGGACCTCCTTCGCCACCAGTGTGCTTTCCCAGCTCTGCACTGTTCCCCCTTCTTCTGTTCTGCGCTCTCTTCAGGCTCTTTGCGCCCGCCTTTGCCAACCGATTAGTCCTTTAATTGATTCCCTTCCTCTTTCTAAGAACCGCCTTAAGACTCCTTCAGTTCAGCCAGCCAATGCCTAATGACTGCTGGCTTTCTCCTCCCCTCAAATGTTTAAGTTTTTATTTTTGCTCAAATTAGTCTGCAAGCCCACCGGGCAGAGTCGGTCTTATTACTATTGTTGTTTCCACAGCAGCGAGGAGCTGCTTAAAAGCACTTCACAAGTAACAACCGTGTTCCGACATCCATGCTACGCTCCGATTAGCTGGATTTCAGGGTGGCCCCTCTGCCGTGTGACGAACTTGGTTTGAGACCTGGTTTTGCTACTGAATTGGCCTCGGCTTCCTTAACGGGAAGGCTGACAGGGGATTAGGGGTGAGGAGTCCTTTCTTGTTAATTATCCTGGGAGCTCTTGGTAGCTTTCAGTCCTATCAACCACACTATCTCCTGGAACGGTCTTGCCAAGTGTGTGCACACCTGTGTGTGTGGGGGTTAGAAGCACCACAGTGATTCCAACCCTTTTTACTTCAGAAAAAATTGAAAAACCGGAAAGAGTTTCTTAGTGGGACCGCTGCACGTGAATACACGAAGCAGCCTGATCGTGAATCAGACCCTTGGTCCAGCAAGGTCAGCTCACTGACTCTGCCCAGAAGTGGCTCTCCAAGTTCTCAGGCAGAGGTCTTTCCCCTCACCTGTTGCCTAGTTCTTTTAACTGGAGATGCTGGGGATTGAACTCGGGACCTTCAGCATGCAAGGCAGATACTTTGCCCCTGAGCCATGGCCCCTCTACAGGATGAACATCCAGAAGATGCAACTGAGAGCCAGTTTGGTGTATGTCAGCTATTCTGCCATGGGGGTTGGGGAGTTCATTCTATAATTGCTATTGCATTCCTATCGCTGCTGTTCTGCCTGTGCTGAAATGCTTATCGCTACAGATGTGCAGGAGGAGGATGTATTGTCTGGAAGTCTCCTGTGTACTGTGAGAGACTACCGCTTCCCAGCTTTCACCACCTAACGGTTTCCTAGCTGGTCCCGCGCACGGGAGGGTAGCTAATTGGCCCATGCCATTGGGGGGGTGCATACGAATGCCCTATATCCTATTATGTTCAATGGGTTGCCGCCATTCTTAACAGTGCCTGTGTTACTGCATCTATAGCTTTGCAATAAAAGTATAACCGTTCCTGAATGCGTGTACTTCGTTGTAAGCTGTGGGTTCTGACAGTGTAGTGGTAGTCTGACAGCGTAGCAGCAGGACTGTAATCTAGAGAATTGGGTTTGATTTCCCATTCCTCCACATGAAGCCAGCTGGGAGACCTTGGGTCAGTCACAGCTCTCTCGGAGCTCTCTCAGTCCCACCTGTCTCCTAGGGTGTCTATTGTGCGGAGAGGAAGGGAGGGCGATTGTAAGCCACTCCAAATGAAGGGCGGGGTATAAATCCAATGCTTCTTCTTCAGGACTGATTATGCTTCCCTTTGGTCTCTCTGTTCAACATCTCCATTCGAAGATTAGAGCAATGGTGTTACCCAGGGGTCATTTCCTGCAGGAGCGCACAGGAGCAGAGCTCCGGCAGTAAAGAGCCGAGGGGGCAGGCACATGCAACAAGCCCCACCCCCTGCTCCCAGCAGGCCTCAGTCAGAGCAAGAAGCAGCCAGGTAAGTTGCAGAGCCCCACCCCCACCCCCCGGTCCAAAACAGTCCAGTGGCACCTTTAAGACCAAGTTTTATTCAGGTACAAGATCTCCCTCCTCTGCGAGGACAGATCTGCACGTTCCCCCCAATAGCTAGCAATCCAGAACAGTCCAGTGGAGCCTGAGCAGTGGGAGTTGCCTTCTGACACACTTCCAGTGATGTCAGGGGGTGTGGCATATGCAAATAAGTTGTGCTAATGAGTTGTGCTAATGAGCTCCTGCACCTGTTTTTCTATGAAATTACCGCTGGTGTTACCAATATTAAGGTGGCACCCAGTTCTCTTGCTTCAGACAGGAAACAGCATCAAAGAACTGTTTGGGGACATACAGTGCGGTGCAGCGATTAGAGAGTTCAAGTCCAATCTGGGAGACTGAGGTCTGCATCCCCATTCTGTTACAGAAGCTTGCCAGGTGACCTTGGGCCAGTCATGCCCCTTCAACCTATCTGGCCTCACGGGGCTATCCTGAGGATAAAATGGAGGAGGGGAAAACATTGAAAGTCGTGTGGAGTTCCTGATGAGAAAGGTGGGCTGCAAATGAAGTAAGTAAATAAATTAAAATGATGGGCTGGACAATGGTCAACAACACTGCTTGAACAAGATAAGAAAGACGTTGTACTGGCTTACAGGCTCTGAGTATCAGGTGCCGGTGGTTAGGCAAGGCAGGGTCGTTCAGGCCAAGGTCAGGGTTCCAAGAATCAGGTAAGGTAGAGTCTGTGACTTAGCATCTATGGTACTCCTTGCGTCCATGCCTAACAGCCTCTTTTGGCTGGTTTTTGTAGCCCCATGCCTAAGGGTCATGCTTGCAGTCAGCTGCTCAGAAGGAATCCTGCAACTACTCATCTTTGTCATCTTCAAGCAGCTGGCATCGGGCCAGAAGGCGTGCACTTTGCCGTCTTGTCTGAAGCTCTGTTCTCAGTCGCCTTCTGCAGCACTCTAAGGGTGTAGGTGATACTGGTGGGCTGGGAACGGCCAACTGAGGTTCACCCGCTGAACCAGGGCTGGAGAGCGCCTGTGGCTCTGCACCAGCTGTTGGCTGTGAATCCTGACAAGCCTGAAGCTCAGTTTTCTGCTGGTCAGCTTCTGCTGAGTCAAGGTTGGCTACATGGGGCTCCTCTTCTTCTGAGGAGTCCTTACTTTCACTGAGCCCTGGCTGACTCATGACAGAGGTGCTGCTAAGTAGGGATTTGGCTGATACTGAAGTGACGTTCAACTGTTTTGCAGGGACTGCAGCGCCACACCCTCTTAAAGACCCAGATCTGCACCTTGGTGGTACTTCTGGACTCACCCTTGCCTTCTTGATGGCCCGGTAGCAACTGCTTTTTGCCCATTTACGCCTGGTGGTGCCTGGTGAGGGCACTGCTTTCAAAAACCCCGAGACAGAGTACAGGGTAGACACCAAAGAAGGGGCAGGTGGGGTGGGAAGCTCCTCCCCTCTCATACACCCCTTTCTCCAGGGATGTTCAGCCAGTGAGCAGGTGCCATGTGTACTGGCTGATTTGCTGGCAAAGGAGAAGAGGCGAGCAGAAATCTGCTCCACGGACACCCATGCACATTCCCTCTTGACTTCTAGGAGGATAGCAAAAACACCTCTGTAGGGCAGATGCTTGCGTGAACCTGGCACTTGGCTGCTGGGTGGATCAGTCTGTTTCCTGCTGCTCTGCTGAGGTTTATTTATTAGCATCTCCGGTGCTTTTATCCAGAGTCACAGACCTGATTGTTCTGGCACTTTGGCGTCTTTTTTTTTAAATAACGCTTTAGTGTTTTTTTAATGGATTTTTATTAAGATTCTGTGGTACCGTCAGCTGCTTTGGGGGCATTTCTGTCCTAATTAGTTTGATAAATAAGCAAATGTGCTGCAGCAGGCCAGGCTCCCTGAGGGACTTCATGGATACTCAAGGACGTTTTTCCCTCCGGTCAAGTCTACCGCTCGCCTTTTCCAACAACAAACAATTCCGTTCTAGCCTAATCAAGAAGTAATTTTTTTTTCATGCCATTAGAGGTTGAGAGAGGAAACAATGGCATAAGAAGAACCAGATGGAGAAACAGGTCGCTGTCCTTGATGTGGGAGTGATGAGAGGCTGAACTACACGTTACACTTCTTCGATGGCTAGTGTCTGGGTTTCCCCGGACTGACTTTGATTCAGAGAAGTCCCACGTCACGTTTAAAGGAACGTGTTTCGCAAGCACCAAGGGCCCCAACTTGGATCAGGACCATCGTGGCAGAGGAAGGAAGAACATCAGGCCCCCCCCCCCAGCTTTCCCGACCCAAAACAGCCTTGGAGGACACCGTTTGCCCCAATGGGAAGAGCTGAATCTGTAGCCCATCAGTACTTGTGCGGGCCCCCAACGTGACAAAATAGTGCCTCAGAGGGCCAACTTGGGTCAGAAATACTGCATGGGGGGGGGAGAGAAAGCTGAAGCCCCCTTCTACCCCATTACTACCCCAGGGCCATGGTCCTGCCAGTTCAGTGTAGTGGTTAAGAGCATAGACTCTAATCTCGGAGAACCGGGTTTGATTCCCCACTCCTCCACAGGCAGCTGCTGGTGTGACCTTGGGTCAGTCACAAGTTCTTTCAGAGCTGTTCTCTGAAGGGCAGCTCTCGAGAGAGCTCTCTCAGCCCCACCTACCTCACAGGGTGTCTGTTGTGGGGAGGGGAAGGGAAAGGAGTTTGTAAGCCGCTCTGAGACTCCTTTCGGTAGTGAAGGGCGAGGTATAAATTCAATCTCTTCCCCTTCTTCTTCTGAATGGAAATAGGGCCACACACAAATTGGGACTGACTGCTTCATAGTCAGGCTGGTGAATCCCAACACTAAATGTGGTTCGACTCTAAGCCTAGGCTGAGATATGACGGAGAAGGGGATCTTGGACATTAAAAAAAAGCAATTAAGATTGCTGGGAAAAAGATCAACAACCTCAGATATGCAGACGATACCACTCTAATGGCAGAAAGTGAAGAGGACCTTAAGAGCCTCTTGCTCAGGGTAAAAGAGGAGAGCGCAAAAGTGGGCTTGAAGCTCAACATCAAAAAAACTAAGATCATGGCATCCGGACTGCAGCCATGAAATTAAAAGACGCCTGCTCCTTGGGAGGAAAGCGATGGCGAACCTAAACAGCATGATAAAAAGTAGAGACATCACCCTGCCAACAAAAGTCCGCATGGTCAAAGCAATGGTATTCCCAGTAGTCATGTATGGCTGTGAGAGTTGGACTATAAGGAAGGCCGAGCGCCGAAGAATAGATTCTTTTGAACTATGGTGCTGGAGAAGACTCTTGAGAGTCCCTTCGACTGCAAGACGGTCAAATCAGATAATGAAACTGAAGCTCAAATACTTTGGCCACCAAATGAGGAGCACTCACTGGAGAAGACCCTGATGCTGGGAAAGATTGAAGGTCAAAGAAGACGGGGACGGCAAAGGATGAGATGGTTAGACAGTGTCATAGATGCAACGAATATGAAATTGAGCAAACTTCAGAGGACGGCGGAAGACCTGGCGTGATCTTGTCCATGGGGTCGCAAAGAGTCGGACTCGACTGTGCAACTGAACAACAACATGGAGCAGAGGTCCTTCAGTGGCTATTAGCCACAAGGTATAGATAGGAAAAATGCTGGGAAAGATTGAAGGTCAAAGAAGATGGGGATGGCAAAGGATGAGAGGGTTAGACAGTGTCATAGGTGCAACGAATATGAAATTGAGCCAACTTCAGAGGACAGCGGAAGACCGGAAGGCCTGACGTGATCTGGTCCATGGGGTTGCGAAGAGTCGGACTCGACTGTGCGACTGAACAACAACTACTGTTGCTGTGCAAACTAAGTAACCAGAAGGTATGATCACAGGGCATGACAGAGGGAGAAAATGCCTTCCTTCACAAAGAAGATAAGGGGGAAGGGCCAAATCTCTGTTCTAAAAGGCACACTCCCCTCTTTTCCCCCCAAGCCAATCTGAGCTCTCGAAATCACACTGGGGCAGGAGGAAGCTCCCGCCTTCCAAGATGATCGAAGGGGCTTCTGAGGGCTTGGGGCGAGTGGTGGAGCAGCGTGGCTTGATCTGCTCCTCTCCAGGTAATGCGAGCGTGGACGCTGAGTGGGGTCACCGGGCAAGTAGAGGACAAAGAGCCAGCCTCCCCACTGACCTGCCCCTTGGGAGGAATCCCAGGCGAGCCGTTACTGTAGAAGAGGGAAGAGTCTGCTTCCTTCCTCCTGCAGCGCCCCAGCTCCTCCTCGGTAACAGCCGTGCGGGAGTTACAGAAAACATTGCGGCACTGTGCAAGCTGAGACTGTGCGAGCTAAATTCTGTCGTTCCCCCTCGCCGTCTCCATCCCCATACCAGCTACCTGTCTCCATTCCCAATCTCTGGCCATGTGGAAAAATCACCGTAGATCCTTCATCCGCCTGCGGTGCTACAAGTTACACTTGTTTCCTCCCATGTCCCTTAAGAGAAAACAATCCTAACAACACACCGTAGCCAATCTCTGGGCATTTGGGCTTCATAAAAAGGACAAAGGCCTGGTATATGTTTCTGCCAGCAGGCCGTACCACATGCCTTCCGGGTAAGCTTGACCATTTTTTAAAGAATTCATTCACTGGCAAGCTCTGTCTTTCCCATGCAACTAAGGCGGGGCTCCCCCTCCCCGCGTCTAAAATGATGGCCACAGCTTTTCCAAGGAACAACTGAGTGCCACCACCGACACACACAGTGCCAGGTTTCAGTTTTCCAGACTCTTTCTTTTTTCAAAATCCTCACCGATGTCTGGTAGTTCTCAACAGGTGGTTTTGATTAAGCAATTTCCCCCCCTCTTTTCGACTCTTTAAATGAGGACGCTGCAGACACACTCACACTCCAGGTTGGAGCATAAAAGACCTCAAAGCTGGATTTCACTGGAAAGAGGGAATTCTTGCCATAGCTCAGTGGTTAGCTCATTTCCCCCTCGTAACAAATTCTCAGCAACACCCTTTGAAACGAAGGTGGCCCCCACAGGAAACTGCAGCCATTCCGCAAGAGGAGGCAAAGGGAGCGCTAGATGCGCCGGGAAACGGGAAGACTTCAGACTGAAGTTTCGCTCACCGCCACTGCCTTGATATTTATTTTAGTTTAAAAGCCTTTACTCAAAAGCTGATCTTAAAATCCCACCTGTCTTTGCTCGGCATTTAGAAAGCTTGGTCGAGAAAAGTTGCCAGCATTGTGCGAGGATTTCATGGAGACAGACCGAGTGACGGCAAACAGTCCAACTCCAGTTAATAAATTTTTACAAGACACATGAAACTGCCTTTGATGGAGACTGGCTGCTGCCAGTCTGAGTAGACAATACTCAGTATTGTCTTCTCAGACTGGTAGCAGCTCTCCAGAGTCTCAGGCAGAGGTCTTTGGCATCACCTACTACCTGGTGCTTTTAACTGGGGATGCCGGGGATTGAACCTGGGCCCACCTGCATGCAGAGCAGAGGCTCTTCCACTGAGCCACGACCCCTCTCCAAAATTCTTACACCGCAACCCACAGAATGAACCACGTGGAGTGGAAGTCACACAAAAAAGTTTTCACTTTTAATAGTGGCTGTAATGAGATGAGGGGCAAGAGATGTTCTGACCCTTACGGTGACAGAAAGGAGGCCAAGGGGCCCTGTGGCTGGCAAGAAGGGGAGAAGGTGCCCTTCCCAGATAGAGAGCATCCTTTTCCAACTGAGAGGGAAAACACCTCTTGATTGGAGGGCCCAGATTTGGCAGGCTTGAGCCCCAAGACTTGGCACCCATATTCGCTGAAGGCCCCAGAGCACTATGGGGAAGAGGTCTGAAAGGGGGAACTGTTCCTTTTGGAGCCCACCAGGGGAGTGCTCACGGTCATCTGTTTGGTGTCAGGTTACCATGAATGACGACATAAGAGACATAGGAGAACGATGCGAAAGGGTGCTGTAGATGCACCAGGGACAGGGGCCTCCTGCAACTACCTAAGGCCAGATACATCACGGATCGTAAGGAACCTAGTTAGCAACTGTCCTTTGGTTTATTTTGCTTCGCGCACCTAGATCCTGTCCTTTTGTAGTACCCCGAGTCTGTGCCTTGCAGGAATAAAGTTTGCTTAACCTGAGAGTCCGCACAAGTCCTTACCCAGCTGCCTGGCTGCTTGGTATGCTACAGTGCAACACCCCAGTGAGGTGGACCTCAGGGCAACCCACATGAGAGAGAGGGGCTGGATTTTTACCCTTAGGTGGACAGTGAAAAGGGAGGCAAACCAGAGGCTAATCATGCTCCACACTGTGACAGAGATCACGACGGTGGCATTCTTTAAGAACGTTTACCAAGGGAAATACTTTGGCCACCAAATGAGAAGGGAGCACTCCCTGGAGAAGATCCTGGTGCTGGGAAAGACTGAAGGTCAAAGAAGACGGGGACAGCAAAGGATGAGATGGTTAGACAGTGTCATAGATACAACGAACATGAAATTGAGCAAACTTCAGAGGATGGCAGAAAACAGGAGGGCCTGGCAAGATCTTGTCCATGGGGTCGCGAAGAGTCGGACTTGACTGTGGGACTGAACAACCACCACCACCAAGGGAAAGCCAACATGTTTATGACTGCCAATGGAGAAGACTGCGCTATTATAGATCTGTTTTTTAAAAACAAACCTGAAGAGCTTCACACATGCACACTCTTGTTTCCCTTAGCACGCAGCCAGATAACTAGATATTTCTGGAGCAAGCAGCAAGCTTGCTGTTTGTGATAATCTTCTTTCTTCTAGAAGCTTTACCCTCTAACAACTTGGGCCTCAAGCAACATGAAATGAAGCCTTCATGAGTAGAACCCTCTTAGAGGGTTCACCAGGAGTCGCTGTGAGCTATTGGGTAGGTCCATTATAAAGTATCCCTTCTCTCTCTCTTTGTAGGCAGGCATCTGTCCAACATCCATTCAACTGAAACAGGCTTCATCTGGAACCATGTAGGAAGAAAAAGGGACTACAAAGCAACAGAATACAACATGGACCTGAGTGGTACTCTCGCGGCTTACCCGACCACTTGACGCTCACAGCTGACAGCAATGTTGCAGTTGTCGTTTCGGGCAGAAGGAGCCGCCTTCCCATCCCTGAGAACATATTTCGGTAGCCCTCCTCCATTTGTTGCTCATTCCAATTTTGAACCTACCGTGCATCCCAAGGGGAGGGTTAACATCCCACTGACAACCAGCTGCACCCCTCTCCAAGTAGGAGGGCAGCAGAGCCCCCCAACCACCAGGCAGCCAATTATAGGGAGGCTGAAACCAGCAGCCTTTAAGGAAACAGCCATTCATGACTGGCAGCACAGCCCAGTCCTTCCCTCCAGGGAGGGCTGCAGGGCTAAGAAACGGCAGCATTTCTCCGTGAGAAAAAGAGGGAGCAACACATGGGCAGTGGCAGGAGCCACCGGAGTTAAGACAGACACACACACCCCTTGGACCCCGTGTTTTGCTGCAGACCAAAAGACTCCCCAAGCTGTGGTGTGTTCTTAACATCCAGACAACACACCAGGCACCACCGGAATGAGAAAGAGCGCATAAAGGTTGCCCGTTTCAACATGCCTGCCTGCCCGGCTCCTCGCTGTACGGCTGTCTAATGGCCTATACCAGGGGTGGGCAAACTGTGGCTCGGGAGCCACATGCGGCTCTCACACATATTGTGCGGCTTCCCGCAGGGCAGCTGGGGAAGCAAAGGGAAGGCATGCTTTTCCTCCCTCCGTCCCTCCCGCCTATTCGCTTTCTTTGTTTCTCTCTTTCTTTCCATCTCTTTCTTTCCTCCTCTTTCATTCTTTCTTTCCACCTCTCTCTTTCTCTCTCTCTCTCTTAGACAAATAAATATAATTAGCAAACTAATAAATATATTGGACGAATAAATATCATTGTCAGTATCTGGTTTTACCCCTCGTGTTTTTATTTTTGGCAGTCCCATTTAATGTCAACAAAAAAGCGAATTTGTATATTTTCCAATAAAAACATACGTGTAATATTTGTTCGAGTTTTGCGGCTCTCAAACATCTGGCATTTATTCTATGTGGCTCTCACACTGAGCAAGTTTGGCCTATACTGATGGGAGGGAGCTAGCCAAAGTAGTCCAGGGGACGTTGTGCTGCACAAGGTCTGCCCTGCTAGCCTTATCCAGCACCGACCTTCCTAACGGTACTGGTCAGTCCTGCTTCCTAAGAGAACCCACTGAGGTCTGAAGGCTCCCTGCCTGGATTCAAACAGGAAATGGCCACTCTCAAGCAAGACCTGATGGAATTTCCAAAGCCCAGTTCTGACATGGGCAGAAAAGCTCACCTGAGCGAGACAACTGGGGTCCTGGTGCTTTCTGAAGGGACTGGCTTCAAGCCCCTATGCTTTCCAGCAGATGAAGGATACAATGGACACTGTGCAGCAAAGACAGACATAGCCGGTGGAAGTCTCTGCACCAATTGCTGTTATTCCTTTGTACTGGCACATCAAACCTCTCTGCCGGGTTCAATGAGCCAATGGCGTTTACACCTATTGGCTTGAACAAACAATTCAGGAACAGCCACTCTCTGGAACTTCAGCAACGGATGCGGGTGGCAGAAAAACCATCTGTACAATGAAAGTACAGTGGAGGAGCTGTGGCTCAGTGGCAGGGCATCAGCTTGGCATGCAGAATGACCCAGGTTCAATCCCCAGGGTATCCAGTTAAGGCAATCAGGTAGCAAATGGTGCGAAAGACCCTGGATGTGAAAACCTAAGGCCTTGGAGAGCTGCTGCCAGTCTGAGTACACACAGTGGTGATCTTGATGGACCAAAAGTCTGATTCAGTGTAACGCGGCTTCGTGTGAAGAGATCTCATACATCCCCTTTGTTATAATAAAGCTTATTAATCCGAGTGCCCACTGGCGAAGATCAAGTACAAACGCAAAGAGAGGGCACAGAAATTCCACGAAGTCTACAAGGCCACTCACTGGCAGCAATGAGCCCCACACAAGGCAGCCCTATGAGGGTCTTACTTCCTCTGGGGAGCAAACTGAGCTGTGCCTTAAAGACTATCAGCGGCCTCTGAGATCCCCCCCACAGAGATACAGCTGTGCTGGCCGTTAGAGCAGACAAGCACCATTATTGGGAAGGGTTTTCAAATGCCCTCCTGTACAGCAAAACATATGTGGAAGGCCACAAAGCAGCAAACCAGACTGGCAGCTCAGGGTGAATGGATTGCACCCACCACGTAAGCTTTCCAGGGACGGGACCACAACATCTGCTGGAATCCACTCACCAAGGCACAAAACGGCAAAGCCACACCCAGATACAAAATAAACTCGACTTGCACTCTGAAGACGACGGGCTTGAGGAAATTGGCCCATGCCTATCCGCAGACAATAAAGTGCCCAAGAGTCTTAAAGCTAAAGAAAACTCTGACATACGGCAGATGCCACGAGTGTTGTCTTGCAAACCGAAGCTTCCCAGCCATGTCGCAGAGCTCACGACGACCGGACACCGGAGGCACCATTCGTGAGACATAGAAGTGTGAAGGTGCAATCAGACCTATGGCCCAGTTATGTCAGTAGAAGGCAACTGTAAGCAACGAGCGTCCAAGATAACAGAATCCACACCTGGACCCTGAAGGAGTGATTATCTGGTCCCTGCTCCACGCGCTTAATTCCTAGCAGTCACACAGTCAATGATGCTCTCACCACATGACGGCCTCCACCCTGCTCACCAGCAAACAAAAAACCCAACAGTACAGGAATAAAACCTTGGGAACAGAAGATCAGCAGCTTGTCGACAAGCAGTAGGCTAACGTCTAGTACTAGAATACCCCAAAGCCAGAGCAGTCCCACCACAACCAGGATGGGTGGAGCAGCAGCGTCCACAGATGGTGAAAATTGCCGTCAAGTCCCAGCTGACTTACAGCAACCCCACAGGGTTTTCAAGGCAAGATACAAACAGAGGTGGTTTGCCCTTCCCTGCCTCTGCATCGCGACCCTGGGCTTCTTCCGGGGTCTCCTCTCCAAGTATTACCTAGGACTGACCCTTCTCAGCTTCAAAGTCCTGACGAGACCGGGCCCATCCAGGCCTAAGGCACCAATAATGGGTTTAGGCATACTGGATAGAATGAGTTGCCCCCTAAAACTCTGGGCAGCCTGCAGCTGCATGGCCCCCAACTAAGCTACAAATCACTCTACCCTCGACGACACCTCCTCCTGCAAGTCAACGGTGAGATATCGAGCGCAGCCCGAGACACCTTAGAACAAGCTCTTTCTGTGTTCCTCATCCACTTGTAGTTCAGCCTACATGCTTCTTTCTGACCCGTGCCACATTTAAAGCAAAACTAAAGAGGCCCAGTGAACCAGAACACCACACAGTTTAACAAAACTGTTCCCATGCACAGCAAAACAAATGCTGGCTCTCCGTATGCTCACACACACACACGGAAACGCCGGCTACAACCAAAACAGCGTTCAAGGCCCACCTGTACGTCTTGCCATCTTTGTGCTGGTCGTCGTCATCCTCGTTCGACAGCACAAAAGGATCACTCATCTCCGGCAAGCCGGACTCCTGCAGGCGCTTCTTTTTCCGACCTCGGGGCGCTTTGGGAGTGATGCCTCCGATGCCGCTGGCTGCCCCTCCCTCAGCAAGGGCAGCGCCCCCCTTCTTGGAAAGGTCAGGGACAACCTGGAGGGCGGCCTGGGAGCCGGGCGGGAGGGCCGAGACAATCATTGGCGCCGAGATGGGGAAGGTTTGCACGGAGGAAGCAGTGGTCACCAACGACCCAGAGGGAGAAGTGATCACCAGGCCAGGGCCTGCAGCAAGAGGAGAGTGGAAGATCAGACATGAGCCCCAAGAGAACCTCCACGTATCTCCCTAGACCTTGGGGGAAGCAGAACTTGCCCCTTAAAATATTAACCCAGAGAGTTACGCTCACAGTCACGCAATCCCAGAGGTACAGGACTGGAATATCACACACTTTTGGCTAGATGGTTGTTCTGCCGGAGGCCGTCTTCTTGCCTGAGGCAAGAGTTCTTCCTAGCGGATTTGGGTGGTCAAAGAGCATTCAACAAGGCAAGGCACTGTGATCCAGAAACACTTTAATTGCAGAACATGAAACAAACAGCAGTCTAAAGATCCTCACGTCCCTTCAGTTGCTGGGGGCTTCTTACAGCAACCATTTGCAGCCACTCCGATGAAGCCCCAACTGCTGTTGTTTCCTCTTCCTGTTTTTATAGCCTGCTTAGGTAAAGACCCCTAGCAGAAGTACCACCTGGCAAGCATGCTGAGTCAGGTTCCAGTACTTGCCAGTACCTGACGTCCCCTTATTCGGAAGGGAACTGATCCTGCAGCCACTTGGGTATCCTAAGCTCAGATCAGGTTCCCTGACAACACCATTCCTTACTCCTCCCAGAGGGTTTCTTCGCGATGGCATTACAATGGTAGACAGCGAACAGTTTACTGTCATTCAAGAAGAAGAGATTGGATGTATACCCCACCCCTCACTTGGGAGTCTCAGAGCGGCTTACAAACTCCTTTCCCTTCCTCGCCCCACACCCTGTGAGGTAGGTAGGGTCAAGAGAGCTCTGAGAGAACTGCTCTTTCAAGGACAGCTCTGACAGCACTAGGGCTTGCCCAAGGTCATCCAGCAGCTGCAAGTGGAGGAGTGGGGAATCAAACCCGGTTCTCCCAGATTAGAGTCCGCGCACTTAACCACTGCACCAATCTGGCATCCAGGTCACATTTTGTGAGAACTCTTTTCCTTTATGTCACCAAACACCTTTGTTGACAGGATCCAGCAACCCCCCCCCCCAGATGTCTCCCTCCACTGAAGCTCCCTTCTGCCCCCTCTCGAGCCTCTCACCTGTCGTCATGAGCCCGGCCGACTGCACAGGCACCACAGTGATGTTCTGCGTCACGGGTGCCTGACTGTGCGGGGTGAGCTGCTCTGGCTTGGTGTCAGACTCCATAGAGATGCTGGTTGGCAGGGCCACGGAGGTGGGGACGGTCAACAGGGCGGGGTAGTGGGGGGGAGCCAGGCCACAGCCTTTCTCTGCGGGTAACAGCTGCTCCTTCATCTTGTTGATGAACATGCTGTTGTCGATCTGGCGCAAGAGGGGAAGAGAGGCTGGTTAGCATAGCAGCAGGCCGGCTCCGCAGAAAGCACGGTCAAAGGGGAGGCTTTCCTTACCTGTCCGGAGACCGTGGGCACCGCAGGCCAGAAATACGGAGAGGAGTTGAAGTGAGATTCTTCCATTCTAGCTGGGGAGAGAAAGACAGAAGGGCCTGATGTCAAGAGAACTTTCATACAGCACTCTTAATGGACAATCCCTTTCCTGTTTTAAACTCCGCCTCGACTCTACTGCTGGGATTCCTTTGGTCTGTAAAGCTCATGGGGGTTCTGCAGATAGGCTCCCCTGATGTTCCAAACCTCCCAAAAGTTCAGATCAGTCTCTCAATTCCGGTGTTGCTTTTCAATTGGGTCTGCACAGTCTTCACAAAGAGACCACAAGGATATGGTGCAACCTGAACCCCCCAAAAACAAGAGCCTGGATGGGCTTCCTTACTCTATCAAAGCATTGCCCAACACCCACCCACCCCCAAAAAAGCACAGCAGGACAGATGCAGCGAGGCAGCAGCAAGTTACCTCCCTTAAAAAAAAAAACTTTGCATCTTAATGCCTGCAGAAAAGTTGATGGCATAACTGTAGCAATTGTTCTCAAGGCTACAGGAATATTCATGATCCTTGATTGTTGGGAGTTTACAGCACTTGAGTGCCATTTGCTTCAACTCACCGGGAGGTAATGGGGCAAACTCAGCTGTGGGTTTAAATGACCGATCACCTGTCCAAGCCCTGTTCAGCCCTAACTCTCTCTATATAATACAGAGCCAAGTTTTGAGTCTCCTGTGTCACTTTCTTTTCCTGGAAAGACTTTCCTTCTCCTTTGTCTGTAAGAGGACTCTTGAGCCCCTAGGCCTGCCTCCCTATGTACACTCACTCACTCCAGACAAGGTCTCTAGAGAGTATGAGCGGAGCCGTACAAGCCCTACTTGTCTTCTGTCAACCTTTAAAAAGAAACCTAGCATTAATTTCCCAAAAAAATCCACACAGAAGGTGGGAGAGCACATTTCTACAGAACAGAAATTTGACAGAAGGAACTAACAGTGGGAAAACAAGTTTCAAGATCTGGAGTATTCAGGTTTCAGCTGACCACGTAAGCCTTTACAAAGTGAAATGCGGACTTACAACAGCTACTGCGTGTATCACTTCTAATGACACAACACCGCCACTAATCTCTTATTAAAGACTGTACAATAGTGGCTACAACCCTTTGCATGCTTTCTCAGGAGTAAGTCCCTTTAGACACAGCACGACTCGCTTCCAAGTAAACATGCAAAGGATGGGGGCTGCACAAAGTGTAGGATCACCTTCTTGTCACTATGCAACTTCTTACAGGAGGAAAGGAAAAACTATCATCTCAATTATCAGAGACAAGCCAAACAAACCAACCTCCTTCTCACCTCCAGGCTATTATCAAGAGTGACCAGGGCAGCTTTAAGCCTTCTTCTCACCTCCAAACCTATTACCAAGAGCAATCAGTGTAGCTTTAAAGCAAAAAAACAATAACTTCCAAGCCAAAATAAGTATGCACTGGCAAAAACAGATTGTTCACAGACAATTTGCAGAAAGAATATCACCAGGCATGGACCACGTCGCATTTCATGGGGAAACAGATCTGACACACTTTAGATGCAACAGCAGATGAAGGAATGGAGTAACAGCCAACAGCAAATATGCAAGAAAAAAAATGAGAAAACACGTATTACTGTCATACAGTCACTTATTCAAAACTGGCCCAATTGGCACCACCCGGGAAGGCTTGGGTTTCTGTTAGACTATTAAGGATCAGTTTGGAGAAACAGTAGATCTATTAAGAAACAAGTATCCTTTATTTTGCTGCCAAGGGATGAATCAGTCAAAACTTATTAAGCTAAAGCATCTAAGTACCCAATAAATGCCACAATGAAGCCTTGGGACAGAACAGCACCTTCTAAAGCACTGGGTTAAATGTAACTCTCAAAAGCCACAATGCCAAAACAATGCCACTCGTTACTACAGTGGGATACAAGTGGGCAATTTCCAAATAAGAACCTGCACTCCTGGAGAAATCCAGAGGACAAAGTGGGGGAAGGCAAACTCCAGAATAAAACTTGAAAGATATGCATAAAGAAACACCAACACACTCCCTGCAGCCCAGATAACAGAGGATGAGTGACCTCTGAATCGTACACACTTATCCTACACCAGTAATTAAAAGCATATCAGATCACCTTCTTCCCCTCCCTTGAAAAACCACATGCGGAGAAACATCATTAGAATAAAACATCCGCTCTTACTGGAAGAGCATAGTCATGTGTCTGTGTGCACAAGAATGGGGGGGGGGGGGTATCCTACTTGCTAAACTTTTCTCTCCTCCCATGGAACTTTGAGAACTTTTTTTTGCCTAATCTCTCCCTTCTAGGGCAGTCCCTCTCTTCAACTACTTGGTGGAGATTGCCTATATTTTGAAAAGCTATACTTTATAAGATATTCAAAAAGGCTTTATCAGCTCCCCTTTGGGATCTACAGTGCGGCCTGTAACATCCTCTACCATACTTAGAGTGACTGACAAGTCATGAATACAGGCATAATACAAAGGAAGGTGAGGGGGAGCTCACGGAACCTACCAGGTGAGCCCCTATTTCATTTTAAGTTCTGTTAGATGAGAACAGGAGCCTGCCTGCCTCAGCATCCCGTTTCCTAAAGCAGTCGACCAGATGCTTCTGGGAAGCCCACTGGCCCCAAACCGCTGCTCTCGCCCTCCCATGGGTTATCTGCTATTCAGTGACAGACACTGCCTCTGCACATGGAGTTTACATTTAATTATTCTGGCGAACAACCAACCAGAACACTGCCCTCCTCCATGAAGCGGTCTGGCCCCTTTTAAAGCCACCTGGTCCAGTGGCCGTCAACCACCTCTTGTGTCAGGGAGTTCCGCAAGCTAGCCGCCAGCTGGCCGAAGTACTAACTCTGCCCCTCGCTGCGTCTCCTGTGGCTGGGTTCGACACGTCCTCCCTTCCCCTTTGCAGATGCCACATTTCCACTGCCGAAGATGGGGGGTGGGGGAGGGAAAAGGGGAAGCCGGAGCCCTCCGAGCCCCCTCCCGCCTGGGCCAGCCCAAGGGCCCTCAGGGGCGCCCTCCCCCTCCCAGCCCCCCGCCGCCGCATCCCTTCGCTCGCACTGACCCCGCCCGCGGCCCCTCACTCTCCGCCCCGTCCGGGCTGAGGCGGGGAACAACGGCCGCGCCGACGCGGAGTCCAGCGGCGCTCGGGCCACCAGCTGCGAGGGACCGGCCCCGGAGCCGACGACGCCGCCACCACTGCCGCCTGCCGCCGCCGCTCCCGCAGACAGCCAGGCGGACAGGAGACAGCCCTTGTCCTCTTCCGCTTCCGGGTGACTTAACCCCGGAAGCGACCCTTGCCGAAGACACCCGCTCATGTTCCCTCGCCCGCTGCCCATGCCCCTGCCCCGCCCGGCCCCCGGAGACAACCCCCCAGCTCCAGCCCCAGTGGCGGCAACTGCAGCCTCCTCCTCACCGGAAAAGGGAGCAGGGAGCCACTTCCGAGGTCAGGGGGCGGTGCCTCGGCCAACACTTCCGGGGCGCAAGCCTAGGGAGTGCGGGTGTCACCGGAAGCGACGCGTGTGGCGGCCAGGACGGCGAGTTCGAAAGGATGGGGCGCGCGGAGAAGGGTGACGGTGTGCCGGAAGGGCCGCAATCCGGGGCCGCCGAACGGAGTCTGCGTGGCCTTCGGGGATGGGCGAGAAGGGCGGTTTCCTCCCCGTGACGTCACATAACCGCCTCTTCCAAAAACTCCTGGGCTCGACCGGCCCCCTGTGGCCTCTTTTTGAAGGGGCACATCTCTCCCTTCTCTTTCTGAAGGTCTAGACCCTGACTCTGAATGGTCAGCTTTTGGCCCTGAGACCAGCTGCCCAGCGAGGAGGAAAGCGCTAACCTCTGCACCAAAAAAAGAAGAAGAAGAAAAAGCGGGATACCTTTAGAGGAAGGTTGCCAATCTCCAGGTGGTGGGTGGAGATCGCCTGGGATTACAGATGCTGTCCAGACAACAGAGATCAGTTGACCTGGGGGAAATGGTCGCTTTTAGGGTTGCCAGGTCTTACCTGGCTGCCAGTTAGGGGCTCCAGCCTGGGTGCCTGGATATTCTGGCATGCATGCTTTGCGTGTGCACCACAATGACATCACCCAGAAGTGCTGTCATTGGCCCCCTGCATGGACCGCTCTAGCATTTGACCAAAAATGCTATGGTCACCATAGAGTTTTTAGCCAAATGCAATGCCAGTAGCTTACAAAGTAGAACTTTTTGCTCACAAGACTCCACAGTTTAGAGGGAACATTGTTGTTGTTGTTCAGTCGCACAGTTGAGTCCGACTCTTCGCGACCCCATGGACAGATCCAGGAACATTGGTGCCTGGATATTCTGGCGTGCATGCTTTGCGTGTGCACCACAGTGACATCACCCAGAAGTGCTATCATTGGCCCCCCGGCACATCGCGTGGAGGAACGCTCTAGCATTTGGCCAAAAATGCTATGGTCACCATAGAGTTTTTAGCCAAATGCTAGTGTCTCCTGTGTGACATGCCCGGTCCAATGACATCACTTCCAGGTGACGTAATCATGACAGGGCTCTTTGGGGCAGGGCTGATTGGAGCCCCCGAAAGTGGGGGAACCCCAGCTTTTATCAGGGGTGGATGGCAATCCTAGTCGCTTTGGAAGATGGAGTGTGTAGTATTATACCCGATTGGAGTCCTGGCCCTCCTCAGGCTCCAGCCCCAAAACATCCAGGTATTTCCCAACCCAGAGCTGGCAGCCTTCCTTTAGAGAGCCATTGTAGTGCGTTGTGGTTAGAGTAACTGGGCTGCAAACTCTGGATTGGGAAGTTCCTGGAGATAGATTTTGGGTGAGGTGCTTCAGGAGGAGAGGGACCTCACTGGGGTTAATGCCATAGATACCAGCCCAAGGCAGCCATTTGCTCCAGGGGAACTGATCTCTGTCGTCTGGAGACCAGTTGTAATTCCAGGAGGTCTTCAGCCACTACCTGGAGGCTGGCAACCCCAGTGTCAGACTGGGATCTGGGAGGCCCAGGTTCAAATCTCTACACTCTGCCATGGAAGCTTGGCCAATTGCACACATCCGGCCTTATTTTCCCCCACAGGGTTGTTGTGACGGCTGATCTCTGTCGTCTGGGGACCAGTTGTAATTCCAGGAGGTCTTCAGCCACTACCTGGAAGTTAGCAACCCCAGTGTCAGACTGGGATCTGGGAGGCCCAGGTTCAAATCTCTACACTCTGCCATGGAAGCTTGGCCAATTGCACACATCCGGCCTTATTTTCCCCCACAGGGTTGTTGTGACGATAAAATGGAGAAGAGGAGAACGTCGGCCACTTTGGGTCCCCACTGGGACAAATCTGGGGTGTAAATGAATCAATTTTAGGGCCCATCGGGAGGTTGCACCCTCTCCCTCCCAGGATGGACAACTCCAGGGCCTGACGAGCCACAGACCAGAGAAAAGGTGATTGAAGTGCACTTCCATTGCTGTCTTCCAGCATAAGCGTGCTGATAAGTCAGTTACCCAGAGAATGCAAACGTGAAGGGAAGGGTGCTTTCGCTGTCCCCAACTGGAGATCCACAGTTCACTTCCTTCCAGGACAAACACCAGCAAAGGAAGATTGTGTTGGTCCCAACATCTATAAATCTTAAATTTTCTTCTCATGTTGTCAGATTGAACTATAGCTTTTCTCATTCTGACCCCTCCTTAGTTTTGGGAGCCTCAGGTCAGGTGAAGAGTCAGTGTGGTGTAGTGGTTAAGAGAGTGTTGATTAGGATCTGGAAGACACAGGTTCAAATTCCCACTCTGCCACAGATGCTTGCTGGGTGATCTTGGGTCAGTCACACTCTCTTAGCCTAATCTACCTCACAGGGTTGTTGTGAGGATAAAATGGGGTCCCCATTGGGGAGAAATGCAGGATATGAATAAAATCAATCCGGTCACACAAATGTATCCCTTCAAGATATCCCAAATGCATTGCTTGGCAGGAGTGCTTCACCTTGATTCCTGATAGGATCACCTCCGTTCCTCCTTATTTCTTCCAATCCTGGGCCAAAAAACTCAGCTGTATGCACTGAATTAATGTAGTAATGTAGAAAACAAAACCTATCTGTATCACAACGGGGGATGTTGCAGAGATGCCGCATCCCTAGTGGATTCAGTATGCCAGGAGACCGCCAAAGGCTGAAGAGTTGACCCTGGCACAGCAGGGGTGAGCAGAAGTTCACTTGGGAGGGACCAGCAGCTGTCCAAGTAATTACAAGTAGTTTTCCATTCCATTTTTCAGTGCTGTGGGTGAGTGGACTGAAAATCTATATATTAGTATATAGGGAGATTACCCAATTGGTCTGCATATCCATTGTATCAACTTGGTTACATATTTTATATTATTATATACTTCCTGTGTGTGGCATGAGAAATCAAAAGATCTTACCACGTTCTCAAACTGTTCCACCAAACGGGTTATTTATCTGATAAAATGTGAATGTCAGCTTTTATACATCAGTATGTCTACGCGTTCTATATGGACCCGTATTATTGAACATAAATCTCATATCAGAAATAAACAGATGGGCGCGCCACTTGTCCAACATTTTGTTAACGTAGGTCATAGTTGTGACAACTTCAAATTCCTAATTTTGGGAAAGCTGATTACTAACAGATACAACAGAATTGAAATTCAAAAGACGTTGAGCTGTAGGGAAGCTTTCTGGATACATCGACTTAAAACTTGCAGTCCGCACTGCATCGATCAATCTTTAGAACTTTTGTTTTTTTAATAACTGATATGGTCCTTTAAAGAGCCTTCTGCAACTATGGATGGACTGTCCCTTTAAATTTGTGTTGTGTGTTAATGATATTCCATTATACAGAGGATCATTACTCTTGCTCTAGAAGGCTATACCAACTTTGAAATGATTGTGTATCTACGAATAATGGTTAGTCCATCTTGAAAATTATGTTTCTTTATATTCTATGATTGGAAAAGTTTGTATATGTAATAAATGTAGCAATTGCATTCTGCAAAAGAATACTTCCTGCGTATCACTCTGCCATATGATAAATAAATAAGAAGCCTTCCCGTGGAAGCGCTCTCCCACACACCTTGACAGAGTGGGCAACTTTAGGCAAAAGGGGGGGGGGATATGCATGCAGATAGCCCTTGTTCCACAGAGTGGGAACGCAGAAGCCCACTTTTGTAAGAGTTCTGTGTGTGTGTGTGTGTTCAAATGTCATGTGGTTAGTTGACAGAGATCCCCAACATGACAACCGAGAGCGCAGTTATACCCATTAATTTGTTTCCTGGCACCTATTTGCTTCATGAGTCTTGGGGATAAAATCCAAAGGGTCTCCAACAGAACTTGAGTGCTCACTGTCTGACTAGCAAAGTTGTGAACTCATTCTATGGCAGATGTATCATACCTGTGTGCATCTTCAGCTTGGCTAAGGACTCGGGCTTGGATCAGGGAACTGTGAATGAATACTAGCAAGTAATTACAAGTAGCTTTCCATTCCATTTTTCAGTGCTGTGGCTGAGTGGACTGAAAATATATTAGTATATAGGGGGCTTACCCAATTGGTCTGCATATCCATTGTATCAACTTGGTTACATATTTTATTTTATTATATATTTCCTGTGTGTGGCATGGGAAATCAAAAGATCTTACCACGTTCTCAAACTGTTCCACCAAACGGGTTATTTATCTGATAAAATGTGAATGTCAGCTTTTATACATCAGTATGTCTACGCGTTCTATATGGACCCGTATTATTGAACATAAATCTCATATCAGAAATAAACAGATGGGCGTGCCACTTGTCCAACATTTTGTTAATGTAGGTCATAGTTGTGACAACTTCAAATTCCTAATTTTGGGAAAGCTGATTACTAACAGATACAACAGAATTGAAATTCAAAAGACGTTGAGCTGTAGGGAAGCTTTCTGGATACATCGACTTAAAACTTGCAGTCCGCACTGCATCGATCAATCTTTAGAACTTTTGTTTTTTTAATAACTGATATGGTCCTTTAAAGAGCCTTCTGCAACTATGGATGGACTGTCCCTTTAAATTTGTGTTGTGTGTTAATGATATTCCATTATACAGAGGATCATTACTCTTGCTCTAGAAGGCTATACCAACTTTGAAATGATTGTGTATCTACGAATAATGGTTAGTCCATCTTGAAAATTATGTTTCTTTATATTCTATGATTGGAAAAGTTTGTATATGTAATAAATGTAGCAATTGCATTCTGCAAAAGAATACTTCCTGCGTATCACTCTGCCATATGATAAATAAATAAGAAGCCTTCCCGTGGAAGCGCTCTCCCACACACCTTGACAGAGTGGGCAACTTTAGGCAAAAGGGGGGGGGGATATGCATGCAGATAGCCCTTGTTCCACAGAGTGGGAACGCAGAAGCCCACTTTTGTAAGAGTTCTGTGTGTGTGTGTGTGTTCAAATGTCATGTGGTTAGTTGACAGAGATCCCCAACATGACAACCGAGAGCGCAGTTATACCCATTAATTTGTTTCCTGGCACCTATTTGCTTCATGAGTCTTGGGGATAAAATCCAAAGGATCTCCAACAGAACTTGAGTGCTCACTGTCTGACTAGCAAAGTTGTGAACTCATTCTATGGCAGATGTATCATACCTGTGTGCATCTTCAGCTTGGCTAAGGACTCGGGCTTGGATCAGGGAACTGTGAATGAACACTAGGGAGGCTCAGCCACAGAGTACCCTTTCTCTTCCTCTAAAACGTCTGTTTGCACAAGATCAGTGGATTTCGAGGGTTCTTGTGCAAACAGGTTTCAAAGGAAGAGCAAGCACACAACGGGGCAGAGACTATCTAACACGCACAGAACTTGTGCATAGGAGCCAACCCAATGACGTTCTCAAGTCTCCGGTCTTGACAAACCCTCCTCTTTCTTTGGAACCCCAAACCAGGCAGTGTCTTTCCCCCAAGGTAAAAGGTAAAGGTTCCCTTGCTCGAAAGCCAGTTGAGTCCGACTCTAGGGTTGCGGTGCTCATCTCCATTTCAAAGCCGAAGAGCCAGCACTGTCCGAAGACGTTTCCGTGGTCATGTGGCCGGCATGACTAAACACCAAGGCGCACGGAACACTGTTACCTTCCCACCAAAGTGAAACTATTTATCTACTTGCAATTTCTTGCTTTCGAACTGCTAGGTTGGCAGGAGCTGGAACTAGAGATGGGAGCTCACTCCGTCATGCGGCACACTCGGGTCTCGAACTGCTGAACTACCGACCTTCTGCAGCCTGCAGTTCAGCGTCTTAACCACTTGAGCCACCGCAGCTCCCTCAAACCAAACCAAAGTGCTTATCCCAGCTTTTATGTGCCTCTTTGGAGAAGAGGTGTTTCAGAAGAACTGGTGGGGGGGGCATTACCTTTGCACCTGCAGGGAGCACCCATTTGGAAGCAGGCTACCTCCTTAAGACCACACCTGACTGTTTGCATTTTGTGACTGCCCCTATGTCAGCCATTTCATGGCGGTACCCACCAATGCTCCTTGTAAGCTGTGGAGTCTTGCGAGCAAAAATTCTACTTTGTGAGCTAGTGGCATTAAAGTTGTGAGCGAGCAATTCGGCTCCTGCATAAATGAGCTTGCTCCGGAGCCATCCTTCCTGAGCCGAGACAAAAATGTGTGAGCTGGAAGCTAAAAAAACTGTGAGCTAGGTCACACTAACTCAGCTTAGAGGGAACACTGGTACCCACTATATCAATACAGAAAATCTCCACAGACTCAACAAGTTTGGGGCCTTTGGAAGCGAGTCTCTAACTTGGACCAGGGTAATGCAGATTCAAGTCCCTACACTGCGATGAGGGTTATTGTAAGACTTTGAGCCAGCATAAACCTTTACAGGGGTGTTATAAGGATTCATGGGAGGGTACCCATGTATGTCATCCTCAATTCCTTGGAAGAAGAAGAGATTGGATTTATACCTCGCCCTTCACTACTCAAAGGAGTCTCAGACTGGCTTACAATCTTCTTCCCCTCCCCACAACAGACACCCTGTGAGGTAGATGGAGCTGAGAGAGCTCTTTTGAGAACTGCTCGTGAGAGAACAGCTCTGAGAGGACTGTGACTGACCCAAGGTCACGCCAGCAGCTGTATGTGGAGGAGTGGGGAATCAAACCCGGTTCTCCCAGATTACGCTCCTAACCACTACGCTCCTAACCACTATACCAAACTGGGTACCATACAAATGTGATACATAAAGGGTGCACAGGTGTCCGCCCTGTGGGTAAGCACATATATAATTTCTGTGAACTTTATATATTTAGTTCATTTATATGCCAGTTTGGTGTAGTAGTTAGCATGTTGGATTAGAATCTGGGAGACCCAGGTTCGAATCTCCACCGTGCCACAAAAGCTTGCCGAGTGACCTTGAGCTAGTCAAATTCTCTCAGCCTAACCTACCTCACAGGGTTGGTGTGAGGATAAAATGGACAAGAGAAGAACAAGATGAGCTGTGTTTGGCCCCCATTGGGAAGAGGAGTGGGGTGTCAATGAAGTGAATAATCATTCTTCCTCTCCAGAGGCCTGCGGGAGGCAACTAAAAAAGTAAAATGCGATAATATCCCCAAAACAGCATCAAAAAACTAGCTTTTAAACACCTACTCACTGAAGCACCCAGTCTCCGCATAAAAATAGCACAAATCATTTAGCAGCCTAAAATTATCCTCCTAAAACAGTTCCTCAGGCTAGAAGCAGACGGGGAAAGCATTATTTTTTTATTTATTCATTTATATTCCACCTTTCTCCCCAAGGGGGGGAACCAAAAGCAGCTTCTATCCTTCTCCTCACCTCTGTTTTATTCTCACAACAACCCTGTGAGGTAGGTCAGGCTGAGGGGGTGTGACTGGCCCAAGGTCACCCGCTAAGCTTCCATGGCACAAGTGGGGATTCGAATCTGGATTTCCAGGATCCAACCCTTTAACCCCTTTAACCACTTAAAAGAGAGTAGAGTATTCACTTGATGAGCTTCTAGGGGGGAGGGCATCAATGTTCCCTCTAAGCCTTTCTAGGGGGGGAGGGCATCTATTGCCTCGAAATGGAAATCACACCAACCTCCCAGGATCAACCAGTGGTACTCTAAAGTTTGGGACCCCTTTATAATGGAGAAAATCACAGACCACGTAAGACAGTTCTAGGTCAGTACACCTCGGTTTGCATCTAAAATGGCTACCTTTTCTAGAACACATATGTTTGAATGACCTTCAACCTCAAAACCAAATATATGTGCAACTACTTTTTATGTGAGCTGACTTCCTCTATTTGTATGCTCTCTATAACCTCACAATACACATCTGGTTTAGTCGTGGTACACACCTCAGTTTTGATATTAGTTTAATTTAACTTTACATTGTTTTTTCACGTAATACTAAATTAAAATGACTAGCTGTATTGTTATGTATACTGTTCGGAAACATTTTTTAACCTTATATCTGGCAGTAGTTACAATGTTTTATTTACTGTAATACAGGGGTCATTTCCTGCGGGAGTGCACAGGAGCGGAACTCCGGCAGTAAGGAGCCCAAGGGGCCGGGCACATGCAACAAGCCCCTCCCCCTGCTCCCAGCAGCCCTCAGTTGGGCCATGAGGAACAAGAAGCAGCCAGGTAAGTTGCAGAGCCCCCCCCCGGCTCGTCTTCAGGTACAAGCTCTCCCTCCTCTGCGAGGACAGATCTGCGTGTCCCCCCCCCCCAATAACTAGAAACCATGGAGCCTGAGCAGTGGGTGTTGCCTTCTGACACACTTCCGGTGATGTCAGGGGGGGTGGCATATGCAAATAAGTTATGCTAATGAGAGCCTGCACCTCTTTTGCTACGAAATGACCCCTGCTGTAATATCAATATATGGACTGTACTGTCTTAGTAATATGTCCCGTATTTCATACTATAGAGATCTTGTTACTGTGTTGTCATCACTTTATTTGTTACTTTAATGTTTCATCATTGCTTGTTGACTTTGTATTCAATAAAAAGTTTAAAGGGGGGGCATTCTACAGGCAAGGTGCCACCACTGAAAAAGCCACGTCTCTGGTCAGCTCCTGCCTCAGCTCTGTGGGTGGGGGGCACAGAGAACGACGCTTGTGAAGGGGATCTTAACTGGAAGGCAGTTAAGAGCTGACACTCAACAATCCTTATGTACATTTGAATTTACAAGTGATGTAAGAAAGGCTCTGCTGAATCACACCAGTGGTCCTTCTAGTTCAGTCGACTGTTTGAGACACAGGGACAAACAGGTTGCACTGGAGGACCAAACAAACAGAGGCCAAGGCCTTCCCCTCCTGTCTCACAACACTGATTTTCAGTAATTTGCCGCCTCAGTAGATGGAGCAGCCATTGACGGACCTCTCTTCTAGTCAGGGTTCTTTTCGTACAAAAAGAGGTGCAGGAACTCATTAGCATAACTTATTTGCATATGCCACACCCCCTGACATTACCGGAAGTGTGTCAGAAGGCAACACCCAACACTCAGGCTCCACTGGGCTGTTTTGGATTGCTAGCTATTGGGGGGGGGGCGTGCAGATCTGTCCTCGCAGAGGAGGGAGAGCTTGTACCTGAATAAAACTTTGT
>NW_015164233.1:36403-53194 GCF_001447785.1 Gekko japonicus
TTATACTTTTATTGAAGAGCTATAGATGCATTAACATAGTCACTGTTAAGAATGGCAGTTGTCCCTTGGACATAATAAGATATAGGGCATTCGTATGCACACACCCCACTGCGCTGGCCAATTAGGCACCCTCCCGCGCGTGGGCTAAAGCCAGGAAACTCCCACAGTTGCCCCCCCCCAAGCACCAAGAACACAGAGCATCACTTGCCCCAGACCTAGAATTCCTACAGCCACTGATGGCCCTCTGCTTCATATGTTTATCCATCAATGGTTGTAGCTGGCTGAGTTGTAGCATTATGAGGGGACACGCTCTCCATCCACCTTCTGCATCCCATGCATAAATAACTTTATAAATATCAGTCATGAACCCACACCGCCAGTCATCTTTCTTCTAAATTGCAATGTCCCCGACTCTTTGGCCTTTCCTCCTCGGCCTTTCCTTAATCATCTTGGTTACCCTTTTCTGTAATTTCTCCAGTTCTGAAATGTCCTTTTTGAGATACGTTGACCAGAACTGCACACACTATTCCAAAGGGAGTCTCGCCGTAGTTCTATACAGGGGCATTACAGTATTGGCTGATTTATGCTCATAATCCTCAACTGGCCAGCTCATCCACCAGAGATTGCCTAGGGTGTCAGAGCTGGATGGGGTGTGTGTGGGGTTGCCAGCTCTGGGTTGGGAAATACCTGGAGACTTTGGGGGTAGATCTGGGAGAGGGCGGGGTTTGGGGATGGAAGGGGCCTCAGCACACAGAGTCCACCCTTCAAAGCAGCCGTTTTCTCCCGGGGAACTGATCTCTGTCAGCTGGAGATCAGTTGTAAAAGCGGGAGATCTCCAGGCCCCACCTGGAGGCTGGCAACCCTAGGTGTGTGCACACCAGAAGAGTTAGAGGCCCACAGACAGCCCCAGGGGACCAGGACAGAAAGGGATATGAGCAAACATTCCTCCTATAAACATCTGTCATATGTGCTCAGAAGTAAGTTCCACTTATGTGTAGTGGGATTTCTCCCAGGAAGGCATGTTTAGGGTTGCAGCAAACTGGTTGATATTTCACTATGTTCATGTGTGTATGTTAGTGAGGGGTGGGGCACCAAGGTCATCATTTGCCTTTTTGTTTTGCTATCGTCACACCTGACTTATGGCAACCCCTGCAGGGTTTTCAAGGCAAGAGACATTCAGAGGTGGTTTGCCATTGCCCGCCTCCACATCACAGCCCTGGTATTCCTTCATCATTTACCCAGGGCATCAAAAACCCTTGGGCCAGCCCTGACCTGGATAGCCCAGGCAAGCCGGATCTCATCAGATCTTGGAAGCTAAGCAGGGTCGACTCTGGCAAGTACTTGAAGAGGACACCTCCTTGGAATGCAGGAGGCGAGGGCAGGCTTTATTCAGCCACTTCTCTGAATATCTTCCAGGCACCCGGTGGGGTCACTCACGGTGACGTCATGAGTTCCAGGGGCACACAGTCAGTCACCAGAGGTTGCCTTCCAGGTGCACGCACGCACGCACACGCACGCATGAAAGAACACAAAGAAAAACAAAACAACCAACTCTCAGGCCGGCCCTGATCCTCCACACTTGAGTTGGCCATTTTCACTGCTGCTGCACACACGGTCGACATTTTCATTGAGCTGTCGACGACAACCCCAAGATCTCTTTCAGTGTTGGTTTCAGACAATTTAGACTCCATCAACATATATTGAAAATTAGGATTTGTTTGTTTCAGTGTTCAAGTTCATCGCCTTGCACTTGCACTTACCCACGTTGAACTTCATTACGTACATTGTTGCCCATTCACCCAATGTACAGAGATCCTCTTGAAACTCTTCACAATCTACCTGGGTTTTCACCATGCTGAATAATATAGTATCGTCCACAAACTCGGACACTATACTGCTCACCCCCAACTCCCCATCATTATAAACAAATTAAATAGCGCTGTCCCCAATGCCACTCCTTGTGGGACCCCACAATTCGCCTCCCTTCATTTTGAGAACTCTCAATTTATTCCTACTTTCTGCTTCCTGTTGTTTAACCAATTTTTAATCCATAGGAGGACCTGCCTTCCTGTCCCATGACTACTAAGCTTACTCAGGACTCTGGTGAGGTACCCTGTCAAAAGCTTTTTGGAAACCCGGAATGTACGAAGCAGCAGGAAATGGGTACGAAGCGGCAGGAAATGGCTGAATGAAATGCAAATGGGGGAAAAAATGTTGATAATCTGGTTTTTTTTAAAAATTGACAGGGTAATAGATGTTTGCAGTGGAATATATGGGCCACGAAAAGCAGTGTTGGCATGTTGACTGATTTTTTCCCCCTTTTCTAATGATCTCTGTGGTGAATTCAGAAGGAGATAATGATACCGACAAATGCTTTTTAATAAAACGCATGTTTATCTTGTGACAAGTGGGGCCAACAGCAATGGAGAAAGTGTGTGTGTGAGGGGAAATATTAGATCTCTTGGTATGAATAATGGTGGTATCAACAGTTAGATGGGAGGGAAACAGCAAAGGAAATGGATCTCTTTGGAACCTGAGCCAAAGGATGATGGGTACTCAGAAGGAACTTTTCCCGTGGGCTTTTTTCCAGGGTTGTCATCATCAATATTATAATACCGTCGGCTTGCACAATAACAAACACAGAAGAGACGATGCAGGAAAATGGCACGTGAATGGCAGCTTAAAAGCAAGCAACTGATATGTTTTAACTGCACAAAATAAACACGAGGAATGCCTTATGTACAGGCTGCGAATCAGTTTAGAGAATTTTTTTTTGCATTGGCAGTCACATTTATTACTGTACTATCGGGGGGGGGGACAACTCCTACCCAGAATCAGATAATAAATAGTAACGTCGGGCTTGCTAAAACATTCACAGACAAATAAATTATTATGTGGCCGGCCTACGTGCTTCGCCAAGGAGGGGTAAAATGCAGATATTGATCGATGTCTTTATAGTTACCCAAAGCGCATCAACCGATATTGTTCTCATAAAAAGAAACTGCTGAGATTAAAAAAATACTTCTGGCAGGGGCTCTTTTAAAATCCCAAAGCCAGAATGGCATGTTAGGTATTATCAGTAGCATACACAGTGGCAAGTTCCATTGATGTTGTGTACAATTTTAGTCAAGGGGAAACAGGAAGTTGTTTGCATGGAAGAATTGACACAGAAAACCTTTGGTCAGGATTTCTCATAGGTATGCGTCTGTTCCAGGAAAAATCTGAACAAGGTTCTGCCTGTGCTGTCATGTACCTTTGCTGATAAATCCACTTGGATCATATCTCCGTGCGACACACACTTATCTTTGCTGTTATGCCACTTCAAGTGTCGTTCCCGCACACACCAGCCGGGTTCTTGTGAGGTGTGGTTTACTGAGGAGGCTGAGAATACTGTAAAGAATCCAGGTCAGTTCCCCTTTCCAGTTCTCTGTGAAGAGGGAATGTGTTTGAAATCCCATTCAGTCTGTGGTGTAGTTTCGTCCTCAGACTGCGGTTAACAAACAGTGTTGTCAGGTTATAAATTTGGACTTTTTCTCTCAGCCGGTCAAGGTGCTTAGTTGTTCAGATATCTCATACCGGTCGGCAGGGGTCATTTCGTAGAAAAAGAGGTGCAGGAGCTCATTAGCATAACTCATTAGCATAACTTATTTGCATATGCCACACCCCCTGACATCACCAGAAGTGTACTGTTTGGATTGCTAGCTATTGGGGGGGGGGGGAAACACATAGATCTGTCCTCGCAGAGGAGGGAGAGCTTGTACCTAAACTTGATCTTAAAGGTGCCACTGGACTGTTTTGGACCGGGAGGGCGGGGTGAGCTCTGCAACTTACCTGGCTGCTTCTTGCTCTGACTGAGGGCTGCTGGGAGCGGGGGGTGGGGCTTGTTGCATGTGCCCGCCCCCTGGGCTCTTTACTGCCGGAGCTCCGCTCCTGTGCACTCCTGCAGGAAATGACCCCTGCCAGTCGGGTAATTTTTCTCTCATGTGGGTTGCCACAGGAGGAGGAGGAGAAGAAGGAGAAGGAGAAGGAGAAGAAGAAGAAGAAAGTTTTTTATACCCTTTCTCTACCTTAAGGAGTCTCAAAGCAGTTTAGAATCTCCTTCCCTTCCTCTCCCCATAACAGGCCTCTTGTGAGGTAGACAGGGCAGAGAGAGTATGGAGAGAACTATGACTTGCCCAAGGTCATCCAACAGGCTTTGTATGGATGAGTGGGGTGTCAAACGCGGCTCTACAGATTAGAGTCCGCCACTCTTAACCACTATACATGTGCTGGTTCTTACCTTTAAAGCCCTACATGGTCTGGGTCCAGCTTACCTAAGGGACCGCCTTTCCTGTTCCCCCGCGAACCCCCCTCCCCCAGCCTGTGGGGTGGATCCTACCACTCTGCTGAGCAAGCTTTATTTATTTAAATATTTATTAATTAAACTATTTACACGCCCACCTTTCCTTTTGGCTCAAGTTCGAAACCTTCCTCCAATGTAAGAGGTCTGCTTCCAGCAGCTTAGGCCAGAATACCAGTCCTGGTTGCCTCCACTTCCAAACTCAGCCGAAGTTTCTGGACTCAGCCCCCAAAGACCTCAAAATCTGCTTCACCCCCTGCCCCTGTTCTCTGGCTAAGAGGCATCTACCCCCACAATCCAGCCAGGATCAGAATTTTTGGCCTTCCAAGACCTGGCAAGACTAATGAAAGATTCTATACTGAAGCTGTAGTCATGGTTTCAAATGGCTGCAAAAACTTTTGGACCAGAGGTGACCGAGGAGCTATTTCATTGCACAACACGGGAAGTGGTGCCTCTCTCAAATTGCATTCAACACTCTTAAGCTGTAGCTAAACTAAAAATGTATATCGGCTTGTGCATGCAGTTGAACCATTTGTAGTTTGATTCAGGTGCGTAGCCCTGTTGGTCTGAAGCAGGAGAACAAAGTTCGAATCCAGGGGCACCTTTAAGACCAGCAAAGTTTTATTCAAGGTATGAGCTTTCATGTGCACGCACACTTCCTCAGATACACCGAAATGGAAGTTAACAGTCCATATACATAGCAATAAATTAGCATACAGCATAATGAAGATATTTAACAGATTCAAGGACCAAACAGGAATCACAAGCTTCGTTGATATGGATACCGTTTGGGTTTAATTCGGGGGGGGGGATATAGCGAAGGAAATACATATGTCAAAATTGGAGATTGATGGGCAGATGTATCCTGAACTGTGGAATGCTGAGAGTAATTAACTGAGACCCATCTGTTTGGTGAGGGTGCTGAGAAATGTTTGTTTGAGATCCTTCTAGGCTGCCAACTCCAGATTGTAAATCATGCGGAGATCTGTGAGCAGTGCCTGGGAGTTTGGAGTGGGAGGGAGCTCAACTGTCCATGCTCAAAGTTCCTCTGTACAGTACAGCTCAAAGTGGCTTTACACAGTTCTTCTTTGACACAGATGTAAATTATTCCAAATATCTGATCCGCTGTCATGGCTCCACAATAATCTACGTCTACATCAAAGAAGGACTGTTTGTACCATAATATAAAGGTAAAGGTTCCCTTGCTCGAAAGCTAGTCGAGTCCGACGCTAGGGTTGCGGTGCTCATCTCCGTTTCAAAGCCGAAGAGCCAGCGCTGTCCGAAGACGTTTCCGTGGTCATGTGGCCGGCATGACTAAACACCAAGGCGCACGGAACGCTGTTACCTTCCCACCGAAGTGGTACCTATTTATCTACTTGCAATTGCTTGCTTTCGAACTGCTAGGTTGGCAGGAGCTGGAACCAGTGACGGGAGCTCACTCCGTCATGCGGCACACTCAGGTCTCGAACTGCTGAAGTACCGACCTTCACCCCCCTCGCGTTCAGCGTCTTAACCACTTGAGCCACATGCCTAATAATAATAATAATAATAATTGAATAGATTGCATAACAATATCACGGTTGTTTTTTGTTACTTACAACCTATCTCGTGATCTCACGTTTGTATAACTTCCCGGTGGTGGCTGGAGATCTCCCGCTTTTACAGCTGATCTCCGGCGACATAGTTCCCCTGGAGAAAATGGCCACTCTGGAAGGTGGACTCTATGGCATTATGCCCCATTGAAGTCCCTCCCCTCCCCAAACCCCGCCCTCTTCAAGCTCCACCCCCAAATCTCCAGGTACTTCTCAACCAGTGTTCCCTCTAAGCTGAGTCAGTGTGAGCTAGCTCACAGATTTTTAGTCTCCAGCTCATGCATTTTTGTCTTAGATCAGGAAGGATGGCCCCAGGGGTCATTTCATGGGAAAAGGGGTGCAGGAGCTCATTAGCATAACTCATTAGCATAACCTATTTCCATATGCCACACCCCCTGGCATCACCGGAAGTGTGTCAGAAGGCAACACCCACCGCTCAGGCTCCACTGGACTGTTTTGGATTGCTAGCTATTGGGGGTGGGGGGGGATGTGCAGATCTGCCCTAGCAGAGGAGGGAGCGCTTGTACCTGAATAAAACTTGGTCTTAAAGGTGCCACTGGACTGTTTTGGGCCGGGGGGCGGGGGGGCTCTGCAGCTTACTTGGCTGCTTCTTGCTCTGACAGCTTACCTGGCTGCTTCTTGCTCTGACTGAGGGCTGCTGGGAGCAGGGGGTGGGGCTTGTTGCATGTGCCCGCCCCCTAGGCTCTTTACTGCCAGAGCTCCGCTCCTGTGCGCTCCTGCAGGAAATGACCCCTGGGTGGATCCAGAGCAAACTATTTTATGCAGCAGCCAAATTGCTCGCTCACAACTCTAACGCCAGTAGCTCACAAAGTAGAATTTTTGCTCACAAGACTCCACAGCTTATAGGGAGCATCGCTCTCAACCCAGAGCTGGGGACCCTTACAATGTGTCTGATTAATAATGGATCTGGCATGGATAAATGGATATCCGATAAAGTAATCACATGTCTCCTGTGAAAAGAAGAACAGGAAATGAAACACAGTTGATTGAAGTGATCTAAGAAAAATAATGCAAGGAAAAAAGGACGCATGTACATACGTCAAGTGCCGTCGAGTCACAGTTGACTTTTGGCGACCCCGTAAGGTTTCCAAGGCAAGAGGCATTCAGAGGTGGCTTTGCCGTCGCCTGCCTCTGCAGAGCGACCCTGGACTTCCTTGGTCGTCTCCCATGATACTAACCAGGGCCGGCCTTGCTTTGCTTCTCAGATCTGATGAGACTGGGCCAGGGACAAATGAACATCCTGGTCTTGAAACCAGGGTGTCCCTGATGATGATACCCCTCTGCATGACAACAGTGAGAAACGTTCCCGCTTTCCCAGTCAACAGCACTAATGGTTGCATGTCATAGAAGACTGCAGGTAAACTCCCATACGGGGAGGAGATGTGGCTCAATGGCAGAGCATCTGCTCGGCCTGCAAAAGGTCCCAGGTTCAATCCCCGGCATCTCCAGTTAAAAGCATCTGGTAGCAGGTGATGTGAAAGACCTCTTCCTGAGGCCCTGGAGAGCTGCGGCCAGTCGGAGGAGACAACACTGGCCTTGAGCCAGTTTGGTGTCGTGGTTAAGTGCGCGGACTCTAATCTGGGAGAACCGGGTTTGATTCCCCCACTCCTCCGCTTGCACCTGCTGATGTGACCTTGGGTCAGTCATAACTTCTTTCAGAGCTGTTCTCTCAGGAGCAGTTCTTGAAAGAGCTCTCTCAGCCCCACCTACCTCACAGGGTGTCTGTTGTGGGGAGGGGGAGGGAAAGGAGATTGTAAGCCGCTCTGAGACACCTTCGGGTAGTGAAGGGCGGGGTATAAATCCAATCTCTTCTCTTCTTCTTCTTCTTCTTGATAGACCGATGGTCTGATTTGGTAGAAGACGGCTTCGTGTGGTAGTAGACAGCTTCATGCGCATGTTCATTTCTTGCAAACTGTTTTCCCTGGAAGAGTTTAATTGCTTTTTGGACAGATTTCTCATACATGCCCACCTAAAGAGGAAGGCTGTTCTTTTTAAAAATTTCATAGTTTGAATATAACCAGCTTTTAAATCTGAGAACGGCTTCCCAGATGTCCTGTACGAAGAAGGCCATTTATGCAAAAGGGAACCCTGATAAATGAGTACCGATGTCAACGCCCAGTTTTATAGGAATGAGAGCTCGCAGAAGGTACAGATAGGAGGTCTGACTCGTTTCCTTGCGTGATCTACTTCATGAAGTGTTTGAGGCTCCTTGAAGGATCCTCTTGTATCGGTGAATCATTCCCTTGCAGGCTCCGCTTGGCGTGGTTTCTGAGTTCACTGCTGTGAAGTTGCTGACCGTCCTTCAAACTAGAAATGGTGTCATTGTTTTCCATGGCACATGTGCAGCGCGCAAAGCTGAAGCTCCCACCACTGTCCACCCACAAGAAGAAGAAGAAGAAGAAGAGATTGGATTTATACCCCACCCTTCACTACCCGAAGGAGTCTCAGAGCAGCTTACAATCTCCTTCCCCTTCCACTCCCCACAACAGACACCCTGTGAGGTAGGTGGGGCTGAGAGAGCTCTTTCAACGACTGCCCTTGAGAGAACATCTCTGAATGAACTTGTGACTGACCCAAGGTCACACCAGCAGCAGCCTGTGGAGGAGTGGGGAATCAAACCCAGTTCTCCCAGATTAGAGTTTGCACTCTTAACCACTACACCAAACTGGCTCAGCATTGTGGCCATCACATTTAAGCAGTGCCACAACATCACCCACGACCCACCTCATACTCTAGGCCATTTCAGGGTTGGGCCCGGAATTCTTCTGGGATTCCAACTGATCTCCAGACGACAGTGATCAGTCCCTCTGGAGGAAAGGGCAGCTTTGGAAGGCGGACTGTACGGCAGTGGTGCCAAACCTTCCCGAGCCTGTGGGCACCGTTGGAATGCCAACATAGGGTAGTAGGTGCAATCCAAAAATGGCCGCCTTGGGAAAAGCCAACCAGAAAATGGCTGCTGCTGGGGGCAGAGCCAACTACAAAATGTCAGAGAGTGAAGGTTACACATAACTTGTGGGGGGATATCCCAAACCCCGTGGGGTTCTTTTCAATGGATGGATGGAGGCAGGCTAGGGAACTCAGGCCTCCACAGGAAAAGGACCAGAGAGAACAACTGCTTAAAACTCAACCTGTTTATTAACTCTTTAAAACCATACACAAGCAGGGGTCGTTTCGTAGAAAAAGAGCTAGGGGAACTCATTACCATAACTCATTAGCATATGCCACACCCCCTGACATCACTGGAAGTGTGTCATAAGGCCACACCCCCTGACATCACCAGAAGTGTGTCATAAGGCCACACACCCCGCCCCCAATGGTCCTGGCCGCCGCCGGTGGCCTTGCAGCTCCACTGCCGAGCCCCATGAGGGGCCCGGCGGTGGACCTGCAAGGCCGGCGGGAGTGCAAGGAAGCCCCGCGAAGGCCCTCCCTGGCCCCAGGCAGGCAGGGGTGGGGAGAGGCAGGGAGGAAGCAACTTACCCTCTCTCTTCTCCTGCCTCCTTCTGGCTGAATGAGGGCTGGAAGCAGGGTGGCTGGAAGCAGGATGGCCGGAAGCAGGGGGCGGGGCTTCGTCATTTGCCCCGCCCCCATACCTCACCCGGGGGAACTGTGATCCCCCGCGATCCCCCCGAAATGACCTCTGTACACAAGTAATACTCAATACTCAATAGCATACAGAAGTCTCAATACTGGCATACCTACGGGACTGCCTTTCCCCACATGTTCCCCGGAGAGCACTGCGTTCAGGGTCCCAAAATCAATTGGCCCTCCTGGACCCCAAGGACGCCAGGCTGGCTATAACCAGGGCCAGGGCCTTCTCAGTGGCGGCTCCCTACTGGTGGGCAGTGTTCTTTCTAAGCTGAGTTAGTGTGAGCTAGCTCACAGGTTTTTTAGCCCCTGGCTCACACATTTTCGTCTTCACTCAGGAAGGAGGGGTCCAAAGAAAACTAATTTAGGCAGCAGCCAAATCGCTCGCTCACAACTTTAATGCCAGGAGCTCACACAGTAGAATTTTTGCTCAGAAGACTCCACAGCTTAGAGGGAGCATTGGTAGGGGATTGGACTAGATCGGGGGTGTCAAACATAAGGCCCGGGGGCCGGAACTGGCCCACCCAAGGGCCTACAAGATGGAGCTCTTCCACCAGGCTTTCAAGTAAGGAGCCGCATCAAACACCGAGGAGTGTTCCCGTGCCCTGGCCTTACCACCACAGCCTGTGCCTGCCACACAAATAAGTTGAACAAACTGAGCTGGTGAGAATATCAACAGGACTGTATCGCTACCTTAAGTAATACTGCTAACTGAAACCTTTGCTCTTGTACTTTTTTTAGACCACGTTTCAGCACTTCAGGATTATTTTTAATGAAGTGTTACGTTATTTTATGAGGATGTTATTTGTGACTGTTTTAAGCAGAGGTCGATTCGGGGAATCGCGGGGGATTGCCGTTCCCCCGGGTGAGGTGTGGGGGCGGGGCACACGACGAAGCCCCGCCCCCTGCTTCCGGCCGCCCCGCTTCCGGCCCTCATTCAGCCAGGAGGAGGCAGGAGAAGAGGGAGGGTAAGTTGCTTCCAGTGTTCCCTCTAAGCTGAGTTAGTGTGAGCTAGCTCACAATTTTTTAGCCTCTGGCTCACAGATTTTTGTCTTGGCTCAGGAAGGAGGGCTCCAGAACACACTAATTTATGCAGTAGCCAAATCACCTGCTCACAACTTTAATGCCAGTAGCTCACAAAGTAGAATTTTTGCTCACAGAACTCCACAGCTTAGAGGGAACATTGGTTGCTTCCTCCCCGCCTCTCCCCACCCCTGCCTGCCTGGGGCCAGGGAGGGCCTTGGCGGGGCTTCCTTGCACTCCCGCCGGCCTTGCAGGTCCACCGCCGGGCCCCCCGGTCAGGGGGTGTGGCATATGGTAATGAGTTATGCTAATGAGTTCCCCTAGCTCTTTTTCTATGAAACAACCCTTGGTTTTAAGTATATTTATGTGGATTTTATGTAAGCCGCCCTAAGTCTGCCTTGGCAGGAAGGGTGGGGTATAAATTTAATAAATACATACATACATAAATACCTGATGCACTTTTAGAAAGCATAAGGAGCATTCCTGGACACTGGTGGGGTGTTGGCTGAACAGAACAAAGCCCAAAGCCACATTTTTATACTCTTTCTAGTCCAAGGTTGCCAAACTCCAGATGGCAGCTGGAGAGCTCCTGCTATTACAGTTGAATTCCAGTTGATAAACATCAGTTCCCCTGTTGAAAGTGGCTGCTTTGGAGGGTGGACTCTTTCTCCTCCTCCTCCTCCTCCTTCCCTAGTGGTTTTTTTTTTATTATTCCTCTTATCCCTTGCATTTGGCCTCTTTATCCCTCCCTCCCTGCCTGCCTCTGTGCAGGGCTATTTTGGGGCAGGAACACACAGGAATGGAGTTCCGGCTGGCTCCAGAGTTCGCCACGCCCACTACAGCCAAAACCTCTGTGCGTGGTGCGTGGCTACAGAGGGAAGGCCTGGAGAGCGACCCCCCCGCCAGTGACTCCGAGGCAGGCGGGCCGGGGGGGGGCCTGGAAGAATCAGGGAGGCATTTAAATGCCTCCCCGTGCCTTCCCCGGCCTGTCCAAGGAGGGACACCCGGGCAAGCCTTTAAACTGCCTTCCCTTCCCTTCAAAGGGGGGCTTGCCCGGGCTCCCCCGCAGCCGTGGGGCACCCAGGCAAGCCAAGGAAAGGCAGTTTAAACTGCCTGCTCTCCCCTCCAAGGGCTGGCTTGCCCGAGCAAGCCAAGGGAAGGCATGGGGTGTGGCCTGATATGCTAATGAGTTTCTGCTGTTGGGTGTGGCCTATTATGCTAATGAGTTCCTGCTGGGCTTTTTCTACAAAAAAAAGCCCTGGCTTCTCCTCCTCTTGTGCTATTTTATGGCTGGCTTCGCCTTTCATGGGGGCAATTCTGTGGCTCATAGTTGGGAGCCCCAGTTATACAGTGTACCTTCACATACCTCCACATGTCCTGGCACCGCTGCTGGACCTCCTGGTGGCACCTGGCATTTTTGGCCACTGTGTGACAGAGTGTTGGACTGGATGGGCCTTTGGCCTGAACCAACATTGGCTTCTCTTATGTGCTTATGCAGAAAGGCTTGTTGTGCCTGGCCAGAGTAACACAAGGATCTTCACCGTGTGACTGAAGGCAAGGCACGCACGACAGCCATTTGGTGGCTAGCTCCGCCTCCTGCCGCAGCCATTTTGTAGCAGCTGTTTTGTGGCTGCGGTGCACCCGCCACACTGTGTCAGAATGCCCAGGGGTCGTTTCGTAGAAAAAGAGCTAGGGAAACTCATTAGCATAACTCATTAGCATATGCCACACCCCCTGACATCACGGAAGTGTGTCATAAGGCCACACCCCCTGACATCACCGGAGGTGTGTCATAAGGCCACACACACCACCCCCAACGGTCCCAGCTGCCACCTCCGGCCTTGCAGTTCCACTGCCGAGCCTCTTCTCCTGCCTCCTCCTGGCTGAATGAGGGCCGGAAGCGGGGGGCGGGTCTTCGTCATGTGCCCCGCCCCCCACACCTCACCCAGGGGAACTGCGATCCCCCGCGATCCCCCCCCCCGAAATGACCTCTGAGAATGCCAAAGGTATCTGCAGGCTCAAAAAGGGCTGTGAACCCCTGGACTAAGAAACATGCACTAAAGGAAGCATCAGGTACCTCCATTTGCTCTGCAGCTGCAAGATTGCTTGTAAAAAACCAAGGCAGGTATCTTTTAAAATCTAATAAATATGTCCAATAGTTCAATTTTTATACACTAAATTGTAACTGGTGCGATTTTATGACATTAAAGCAGTAAAATAAGTTTACGTCTGATAAAGAAGAAACGCATAGGCTTCCATTTTCTCCAACATTTCTGGTTTCCCCCCCTGAAATGTCATCACTCCACCCCTACCCCAAGGGAGAGCGTCAAAATTTCTGGGCACTTTCCTTTTTCAGGCTCAGTTAAAAGAGAATCTGGCTGCAAATTTGGCACTGGATACTACAGGTCATGGTGTTTAATGACACGGTCGACTTCTCTGCGTAGCTTTCTGGAACGCTTGATACTTGATTTGAGCTGTAAGCTTTTATTGACATAAGTCACCTTGAGGCCCTCGGTGGTCAATAAAGCAGGGTATAAATATAAATGCCGATTGGGGGGGGACCCAAACAAAATCTGTGCTCTCTAGCCATGGCTACATCAATCTTTCCGCAGATCTGGCAACTGAACTTTTAATTTCTCTCAATCGTGATTGGAATAGTGGATGCATAAGGTTGCGTGAACAGCCCCCTCCCTCAAATAAAAGGGGGAGAGGGAGTAATTGGCAGAGCATAGAATATTTCTGGGCCGTAGAAAATTCCCAGGGAGTGTTAGTGAGACATCAGCCAGACATGCTTCACTCACGTTTAGATGAGAGCAAAACAGGAGGGCAGAAGTCCTTTGAATCAGAGGGAGGAAATGTGACGATATTAATTGGCCGTATGACAGTATTTGATTGCAAATTCCAGCCCTGATTTAGTCTTCAGACTTGCTTCTCCCGCTGCCCCCTCCCACCGTTTAGACAGTTCACCTTTTGCATGCGGTTGTTCAATGTGGTGATAGGGCTGTCAACCTCCAGGTGGTGCCTGGAGATCTCCCGGAATTACAGCCGGCCTCCAGACAGCAGAGATTAGTTCCCTTGGAGAAAATGGGTGCTTTGGCAGATGGGTTCTATACTATACCCGGCTGAGGCCCCTCCCCTCCAGGGATTTCTCAGCTAGGAGGTAGCAACCAGTGTTCCCTCTAAGCTGAGTTAGTGTGAGCTAGTTCACCGTTTTTTAGCCTCCAGCTCACACATTTCTGTCTTAGCTCAGGAAGGACGGCTCCAGAGCAAGCTAACTTATGCGGTAGCCAAATTGCTCGCTCACAACTTTAATGCCAGGAGTTCACAAAGTGGAATTTTTGCTCACAGGACTCGGGAGCATTGGTGGTGGCAACCCTCGGCGGTACTGATATGTTCCTGCACCGAACTGCTGGAGAAAAAGAAAAATCTTTTAGTTGTTGTAGCTTTTCCGGGCTGCATGGCCGTGGTCTTGGCATTGTAGGACCACGGCCACACAGCCCGGAAAATCTACAACAACTAATGAACTCTGGCCGTGAAAGCCTTCTAGACAAGGTAAAAATACAAATCTCCTTTTCTTTGCAGTAAATGGGAAAGCGCAACACGGCTTCTGATGGCTGCTCTCCTGTAACCACCAGGGGGAGGCGAGAGAAGCTTAGCACTACCTTTAAATTCTGCAAAAAAGCCAGCCTCCCCCCAGCTATTGTTGTAATTCAGAGACGTGTCCTTAAAGGAACATTGACGATGGGAGTTTCCAGAGGATCCCTCCCGGCTAGGAGGGAGGAGCTGCAGACAGTAGGACCGGCCAGACTTGCCAACCTCCAGGTGGGGCCTGGGGACCTCCTGGAATGACTACTCATCTCCAGACGTGAGGTATCAGTTCCCCTGGAGAAAATGGCTGCTTTAGAGGGTGGGCTCTATATGGCATTACACCTCACTGGGGTCCCTCCCCTCTGCAAGGTCTGACTTCCCCTGGCTGCGCCCCCAAATCTCCAGGGATCTCCCAACCCAAAGTTGACAGCCGTAGGTGGGACTCAGAGACCATTCAGGGAAGCTAAGAAACCACTGTGTTTGGCAATTAGCGATTAACATTTAGTTTTACCTAGGGGTGCCAGCCCCCCCCCCGGCCATCTGTGGGGGAGGCCACAGGGTTCCCAGTTCTAGGTTGGAAATCTCCTGGAGAGTTGGGGATGGAGCCTGGGGAGGACAGGGACTTTTCAGTGGGGTCCAGTGCCACAGAGTCCGTCCGTGTTCCGACCCCCTCCAAAGCATCCATTTTCTCCAGGGAAACTGATCTCTGCAGTCTGGAGACCAGTTGTAATTCCCCAGTTCTCTTGTGGAAGCTGGCATCCTTAGCGCGGCATGTCCCTCATACGATTGAACCCTAACTTGTTAAACACACCATTTTCAGATCTTTAAAGGGATTTTTAAAAATGTTTCTTTACTTAGCTGTGCTGCGGCACTAAACCTCCATCCCTGCAGTCTGGAGACCAGTTGTAATTCCAGGGGATCCCCAGGTCTCTCGTGGAAGCCGGCATCCTTGGAGCGGCGTGCCCCTCATACGATTGAACCCTAACTTGTTAAACACACCATTTTCAGATCTTTAAAGGGATTTTTTAAAATGTTTCTTTACTTAGCCGTGCTGCGGCACTAAAAGGCAGCTGGAGAAATGACCAAAAAAAAAGCCCTTTAGAGGGGTTATAAAGGGAGGGCTGCGGGACACGAGAGGGGCCGAGCAGAGATGTGACAAGGAGAGGCAAGGGATAAGCATGGGAGAGTTAAAGCTCCCTGTGTCAGTGTGGTGGGATGGTCCTATTTTGACCTTCAAGCCCTATTCCATGGTGACTGGGCCCCAGCAGCTGTCCAAGGCCTCCACCTGGCATATGTGCCATCCACCTTGTTTTCCCAGCACCTGGAGGTGCTTTACTCTCTGTTCAACTGCCTTTGTAGGAATTGCCCACTGAAAGAGCCCGGGCTCCCAGTTTCCTTGCTCTGCTGCTGTCCAGTATCTGGTTACCACAGGGCAGAACTTACTACCTTGTCCACCACTGAGGGAGTCGCTGCTTGCCGACCCTCCCCTTCTCCTTGGTGCTTCCTTTTAAGATAGCATGCCCAGAACAATAGAGGCTTCATGTGGTACAGAGAACTGCTACCAGCATTAAAGGTTATACAGCATTTATGAAAAAGAAAAGGTCCACAAGCATACTCTCAGCACAACACCAGATCGAGCAAGGAATCAAAGAAAGCACCACTGAGGGAGTCGCTGCTTGGCGACCCTCCCCTTCTCCTTGGTGCTCCCTTTTAAGATAGCATGCCCAGAACAACGGAGGCTTCATGTTGTACAGAGAACCGCTACCAGCATTAAAGGTTATACAGCATTTATGAAAAAGAAAAGGTCCACAAGCATACTCTCAGCACAACACCAGATCGAGCAAGGAATCAAAGAAACAGGGTAATGTGTCCCTCCCTCTGTACATGCCCTGGTGGTGGACAGTGCCGTCAAGTCACAGCTGACTTAAGGTGAGCCTGTAGGAATTTCAAGGCAAGAGATGTTCAGAGGTAGTTTGTCATTGCCTGTCTCTGATTTACAACCATAGTATTCCTTGGAGGTCTCCCTCCAAATAGTAGACTAGGGAGCGGATGTTAAACATAAGGCAAGCATCTTAGCTTAGAAGTTTACAGTTGTTCTAAAGTGTTTCCATTACCTTGAAACTTCTGCTCAGGTGTGCAGGCCCGCACAGGGCAATGGCTGTCTCCTACAGACTCCAGGTAAGACTTCTGTCTGAATCTGTGGAAGCAGCAAAAAAGAGACCTTCCTCCTCATTGCCTGGAGTTTTACCATCTCTCTTTCTCCTCCCACTGACCAGGTCAGGCCATGTCAAGGAACTTTTCCTGAAGTTTCCAGGAAATTTTTCCTGAAGTATTTCTCACCCCTTAAGACCTCTACATTTCTGTTCCCTGATAGATACCACCTGTCCAGCTGGGGAAGGGGGGGGGGAGTTTGACCATCCGATTGTCTCTTGCTAGATCTAATTGCATCTCTCAAAGGGTGGATGAGGTGAGGCTGGAAAGCAATTGAATTAGCTTCCTCCCTCCTGGCTGTTCTCTGCCAAGAGAGCGAGAGAGAGAGACTCCTTAAAACTCAAGGTGAAGGTTTTGCTCAGTTCACACCCCACCTGCAAAGAAAAAAATCATTTCTTCACAGTCAGATCCCAAATGGACAAAAAAAAGGTA